>NC_057804.1:245389996-245432541 GCF_018294505.1 Triticum aestivum
TAAGGCGGTTGCTGCTCTTCTTTGGCCACATGAAAGCTAATTTTTGAAAAATAATCTTGGCGAAGGTTGCAATCCAATCGGAGTTATGGATCTCCGGATATATAAGAAACGGTGAAAGGGCAGAATCCCATAACACAGAAACAAAGAGAGACAGAGAGACAGATCCAATCTCGGAGGGGATCTCGCCCCTCCCACACCATGGGAGCCAAGTACTAGAGGGGAAACCCTTCTCCCATCTAGGGAGAAGGTCAAGGAAAAAGAAGAAGAAGGGGGGGCTCTCCCCCCCTTGCTTTTTGTGGCGCCGGAACACCCCCGGGGGCCATCATCATCACTGAGGGAGTCCTGGATTAAGGGGTCCTCGGACAGCTGGACTATCTGAATATGCCGGACTGTTGGACTATGAAGATACAAGATAGAATACTTCGTCTCGTGTCCAGATGGGACTCTCCTTTGCGTGGAAGGCAAGCTTGGCAGTTAGGATATGAAGATTCCTTTCTCTGTAACCGACTCTATGTAACCCTAGCCCCCTCCGGTATATATATATAAACCAGAGGGTTTAGTCTGTAGAACAACAATCATAACCATTAGCTAGCTTCTAGGGTTTAGCCTCTACGATCTCGTGGTAGATGAACTCTTGTAATACTCATATCATCAAGATCAATCAAGCAGGAAGTAAGGTATTACCTCCATCGAGAGGGCCCGAACCTGGGTAAAACATTGTGTCCCCGCCTCCTGTTACCATTAGTCTTAGTCGCACAGTTCAGGACCCCCTACCCGAGATCCACCGGTTTTGACACCGACATTGGTGCTTTCATTGAGAGTTCCACTGTGTCGTCACCATAAGGCTTGATGGCTCCTCCAATCGTCCAAAACAACGCGGTCCAGGGTGAGGTTTTTTCCCACGGCCAGATCTTCGTATTCGGCGGCTTCGCACTGCGGGCCAACTCGCTTGGCCATCTGGAGCATGTCGACAGCTACGCCCCTGGCCATCAAGTCAGGTTTGGAAGCTTGAAATACACCACCGACATCCGCGGAGACTTGATCTTCGACGGATTTGAGCCCATGACAGCCGCACCCTTCCGCCATGATGAACATGACCTAAATCTGTCATCAGACTGTGTGTAGGAGATTGCGCCTGTAATGGTACTGTCCCTAGGTCCATAGTAGAGCACGCCATCCGAGAATGGGAGGCTCAACCTCGACACAGAAGCCGCGGACTCAGCGACGCTAGAGCCAAACACCAACCTGACCTCCAACGAGGCCTGTGTCATTGGAACCTCGGACTCGTCTCCGGCTACAGGCTCCGAACCGCGTGAATCCACACCCATCTAATCTAACTGGGCACCGATCTTGGAGTTCAGCTCCATGGACATCTTCCAACACTCACCCCTAGGCGACGCGTTGAACTCATTAAAGTCTCTCTCCTTGTCAGGAGATTCCTGGCCGAACTATGTCCGGCTTGAGTGGGAAGCGGACGACGAAGAACTTCGTTCCGACCCACCACCCACTTGATAGCCACTATCGACGATTTAACCAACATGCTTGATTTCGAATCCGAAGACATCGACGGTATGGACGACGATGCCGGAGAAGAACAGGAACCACCGCCCACAGGGCGCTGGACAACCACCTCCTCATACGATATATACATGGTGGATACACCCAAAGCAGACAATGGCGATGACATAAAAGATGCAGTTGATGACAAACTTCCTGAGAAGCAGTCTAAACACTGACGTTAGTGGCGCCGCTCTAAATCACGCCATGGTAAAAGTAGCGATACCGGCACAAGAGACAATAGCACTCCGGACGATGCCGAAGACAACGAAGACCCCGCCAAGCAAAGTTTCGAATAGGCTGAACGGGAAGATGGGCGAGCCAGCCCCGATGAAGAGGCCATGAAAGATGACTCGGAGGACAGCAACTACATGCCTCTCTCCGAGGATGAGGTGAGCCTCTGCGGCAAAGAATTTATCATGCCAGAGGATCCTATCAAGTAGGAGCGTTTTAAGCACTACCTTATAGTCACGACAAAGAGCTTGAAGAAGAAGCAGTAGTAGCTTCAAGCTGATCAAGATCTGCTCACTGATAGATGGACTAAGGTCCTGGCAACCGAGGAATATGGACTCAAATGCCCAACCAAAAGTTACGTGAAGCGCAAATTTCTACCTCATTTCGATGACGAGGCGCTGGAGCCAGCATTACAAGCGCATAATGCGGCCGACCGACCACCGTGTGGTCGAGACAAAGCGGCAATTCAGCCCGAACACTAGCCGACACCACATCGCCGAACAAATAGAAACACAACAACTCGGGGATACACACACGACCTGTGGTACGACTTGGAGAATAGAGCAGGCCAGACCAGATCGATCTACGGATCACGGGGGTGCACCCCAGTGCGCAACGACGACCACCACGCCGGTTATAACAAATACACACCTATCCTGGCCGAATACTGCAGACCGGCTCCATTCGAGCTGCGTCACGACGTAGCCCGACACAGAGGCGATGCACACCCCCTATGCTTCACTGATGAGGTAATGGAGCATGAATTCCCAGAAGGGTTCAAACCCGTAAATATTGAATCATATGATGGAACAACAGATCCCGCGGTATGGATCGAGGACTTTCTTCTCCATATACATATGGCCCGCTGTGATGATCTCCATGCCATTAAGTATCTCCCGCTAAAACTCAAGGGACCAGCTAGGCACTGGTTGAACAGTCTGCTAGAAAACTCCATTGGCAGTTGGGAGAACCTAGAAGAGGCATTCCTTGACAACTTCCAGGGCACTTATGTCCGAGCTCCGGATGCCGATGACTTAAGTCATATAATCCAACAGCCCGGAGAGTCGGCCAGGAAATTCTGGACTCGGTTCTTAACTAAAAATAACCAAATCGTCGACTGTCCGCATGTCAAAGCCCTAGCGGCATTTAAGCATAACATCCGCAACGAATTGCTTGCCCGACACCTCGGCCGAGAGAAGCCGAAGTCCATGGCAGCCCTTACGACGCTCATGACCTGACGCAACAGGCATAAGTGTCGAAATAATGACGCTAATGCCGAAGACACGTCCGTCAATGCCAGATTCAACGGCTCCATGTCCGGTCAGTGGAAAAGGCCATTTAAGAGAAATAATCCGGGCACGTCCAGTCTGGACCGCATGCTCGATCGTCAATGTCAAATCCACGGAACCCCCGATAGACCAACCAATCATACCAACAAAGAACGTTGGGTCTTTAAACAGGCGGGCAAATTAAACGCCGAAAATACGGAAAAGGGATTGCAAAGCGACGAAGACGAGGAACCCCGGCCAGCGAACACAGGGGGACAGAAGAAGTTTCCTCCCCAAGTAAAATGGTGAATATGATATATGCTACCCGTATCCCTAGAAGGGAGCGGAATCGCCCACTAAGGAACGTCTCTGCGATGGAGCCAGTCACCCCAAAATACATCCCATGGTCCTCCTATTCAATCACTTTTGATCGAAGGGATCATCGGACTAGTATCCGCCATGGCGATTCAGCCGCACTGGTGCTAGACCCTATCATTGACGGATTGCACCTTACACGCGTCCTCATGGACGGTGGCAGCAACCTGAACCTGCTTTATCAGGATAAAGTGCGCAAAATGGGTATTGATCCCTCAAGGATCAAGCCCACCAAAACCACCTTTAAAGGTGTCATACCAGGTGTAGAGGCCCGTTTTACGGGCTCAATCACACTCAAATTGGTCTTCGGATCCCCGGATAATTTCCGAAGCAAAGAGTTACTCTTCGATATCGCCCCCTACGGTAGTGGTTATCACACACTGCTCGGACAAACCGCATTTGCTCATTTCAATGCGGTGCCGCACTATGCCTACCTTAAGCTCAAGATGCCCGGACCTCGCGGTGTTATAACAATCAATGGAAATACGGAGCGCTCCCTCCATACAGAGGAGCACAACGCGGCCCTTGCAGCAGAAGTACAGAATAGCCTTCTTAGACAAAACCTCAATTCGGCAATAAAGCCCCCGGACACCGTCAAGCGGGTCCGCACAACTCTATAACAGGACCATCCGGCTCGTCCAGAGCTCAGCTAGCAATCCGGCCTTCGTCCAAACCCCAATAAAGCGGTGCAATTCATGCCGCGTGTACACAACTACGCAGTTAAAATACCATGGGCACGGACGGAGGCACAGCTAAACCGCAGTCCACAATACGGCTCAACCGCTTCTGGATCCGCATACCTTCACTTTTTCTCTTTCTTTCAGGTTTTTTCTCTTCTCGAGGCCTTTTCAGATAAACCGGTTCATCGGACCCGTAGCGGACGATACACCAAGAAATCTAGGGGCCCGGACATACACGGGAATACCCAGGTGGTCTCTGCTAATGATCATCATACCTGTTTTAAATACCCGCACGCAGCTCGCTCTTGGCCAGGGCATGTTAAATAGCCTCATCTGCTTATTGCACTACTTGTACACATACGCCTTGACGTATCAATCAAATTACAATGAAAAATAATAGGCAGTGTTTGCTTATTACCTAAATTTTTCCTTGTCTATTTATTTTCAATTGCATCCGTACATTATGGTACGCTTTAATTGTCCAGGGGCTCCATTGTACCCCATAACACGGCTAGAAAGTCCGAACACTTTTACAGTACAGTTCGGCACCCCGAACATATAGCATTATATGCATCGGCTCCGAATCATGTCTTTGGTCAATAGTTGGGTTGCCCGGCTCCTATGCTTGCTACCTTACGTTCCGCTATATCGGCTAGGTTAGTAAAGGGAGAACTACTGCGATTGTGTCCTGGTTCTTTCGGACGAGCACCTCAGTAGAGAAAGCCGAAAACTGACTGTCATGATAGCGAGAGCTGGTCAGCTGTTCGAGAGGTTTTCAAATCGTTAGAGATTTTTTCCGCTTTATGCGAGGAATTGGTTTTTGTCCGATTAGGCGTGTATAGCGCCCCAACTTCGGCCTTCCGAATACCAGGGGCTACGCCAAAATTTAAAATTATAGAACTCCTATGGCTAAGTGAGGGTGATAAAGCTGTATAGTCCGATTGCCTTGTTCGTTGCGCTAAACACATCCTTAAAGGACCAAACATTTTGATAACGAGTGTTTAGATTTATCCCGAACACCCCTGTATTAGCTACGTGGGGGCAGAAGCCGACGACTGGCCAACTCTCAGATTTTATAAACGGCCGCATAGGAGGTAAAATTTTAAATAACAAGCATTGTATTACACAAAGACCTTGTTCAATATTACAGGACAGGATAAAATAGTGCTTTCAAGGGAAAATGATATCCTTAGCACATTGCTCCGCCACAAGGCGGGATCTCTTCATGACATTATCATAGTACATCTCGGGCTTACAATGCTCCTTGCCCTTGGGCGGACCCTCGGTCATCAACTTCGTGGCATCCATCTTCGACCAGTGTGTCTTGGCGCGGGCGAAAGCCATCCGCGCACCTTCAATGCAGAACGACCGCTTGACAGCATCAAGCTGAGGGCAGGCACTGACCAGCCGCTTCACGAGTTTGAAGTAGCTACTGGGCATGGACTCGGCAGGCCATAGCCGGACTATTAGGTCCTTCATGGCTAGTTCGGCCGCCTTGTGCAGCTCGACCAACTATTTTAGCTGGTCGCTAAGGGGCACCGGATGTTTTGATCCAAGGTATTGAGACCAGAACAGCTTCTCTGTAGAGCTCCCTTCTTCGGCTCAAAAGAATTCTACAACATCTGCTATGCTGCTCGGCAGATTGGCAAACACTCCTGAAAACTCCAAATGCGGGTAAGTAAAAAAGAACGTTTCCTTCACACACTTTCTTTGCATAATGAAAGCCTTACCCGCCGTGATCTCCTGGGCAACCTGGATTTCTTGGAGGGTGCTCTGGACTTCGGCTCGGGCATCTTGCGTGCTCTAGCGGGCCTTGGCAAGTTCGGACTCTTGAGTCTTCGAATTACACTCCAAGGACTCGTACTTTTTGACGGTGCTGTGGAGCTCTTGCTGGACCTCCCTGACTCGGGGCTCCTGCTTCTCGCGCGCATTGTATTCCTTAGCCGCTTTGTCCTCGGCCTCGGCCAACGCCTTCTTGAGGGTCGCTACTTCAGTCGAGGCCCCTATTAAAGTTCATGACACTTTAGTCAGTACGAACTTTTCATCCTTCCTAAATACAAAGCACTGATTAGTGCATACCTTGGTTGTCCTCCAGCTGCTTCTTCACAAGGTCGTGTTCTTCCTCGGCCCGCTCCAGATTCCGCGTCAAGCCGGAGACCTCCGTAGTATGAGCAGCAGTGACCAGCAGCGATGCCTGCTTATTCACGTAGACATGCTATGTTAGACTCCTGCAAAAAAAATTGATCCTCCATTTGGGTTTTTCTTTCCGAACACCAAACAAAGCATCAGGGGCTACTGTCTATAAGGTGGTATTCTTTTACAACTACATTACGTACCTCAAAGCCTGTTAGAAGGCTAAGGCAAGTTTCGGTCAGTCCATTTTTGGCGGATTCAACTTTCTCAATCACCGTACTCATAAGAGTACGGTGTTCTTCCATAATGGAAGTGCCTTGTAGCGCTTCCAACAATCTATCTGGTGCCTCTGGATAGGTAGAGGTCACCGGTGGAGGCGGCTTGCCCCCCTCGTTCGGGAGAGGCTGCCTGCCTGAATTCGAAGCCACTTGGGTCTCCGAAGCTGTATTCGGCTGAGGGCCGAACTGGACGCGGCTCCCATCATCGGGGTCTGTAGGGGTCCTTCCCCCCATGTGCTCGGCAACCGGGCTCTTTGTTGGGGAACGTAGTAATTTCAAAAACATTCCTACGCACATGCAAGATCATGGTGATGCATAGCAACGAGAGGGGAGAGTGTTGTCCATGTACCCTCGTAGACCGAAAGCTGAAGCGTTAGTACAACACGGTTGATGTAATCGTACGTCTTCACGATCCGACCGATCAAGTACCGAACGTACGGCACCTCCGAGTTCAGCACACGTTCAGCTCGATGACGTCCCACGAACTCCGATCCAGCAGAGCTTTGCACGAGAGTTCCGTCAGCACGACGGCGTGATGGTAGTGTTGATGATGCTACCGACGCAGGGCTTCCCCTAAGCACTGCTATGATATTACTGAGGTGGAATATGGTGGAGGGGGGCACCACACACGGCTAAGATATCAAGAGATCAATTGTTGTGTCTAGAGGTGCCCCCCTGCCCCCGTATATAAAGGATCAAGGGGGGCGGCCGGCCAGGAGGAGGCGCGCCAGGGAGGAGTCCTACTCCCATCGGGAGTAGGACTCCCTCTTTTCCTAGTTGGAGTAGGAGGGGGAAAGGAAGGGAGAGAGGAGAGGAAGGAAAGTGGGGGGGGGGGCGCCCCCTCCTTGTCCTATCCGAACTAGAGGGGGAAGGGGCGCGCGGCCTGCCCTGGTCGCCCCTCCTCTTCTCCACTAGGGCCCACGAGGCCTAATAAACCCCCCGGTACTCCGGTATATGCCCGAAACTATCTAAAACCATTCCGGTGTCCGAACATAGTCATCCAATATATCGATATTAACGTCTCAACCATTTCGAGACTCCTCGTCATGTCCGTGATCATATCCGGGACTATGAACTACCTTCGGTACATGATACGTCTCCAATGTATCTATAATTTTTGATTGTTCCATGCTATTATATTACCCCTTTTGGATGTTTATGGGCTTTATTTTACACATTTATATCATTTTTGGGACTAACCTACTAACCGGAGGCCTAGCTCGTATTGCTGTTTTTTTGCCTATTTCAGTATTTCGAAGAAAAGGAA
Source organism: Triticum aestivum (assembly GCF_018294505.1). Lineage (NCBI taxonomy): Eukaryota > Viridiplantae > Streptophyta > Magnoliopsida > Poales > Poaceae > Triticum > Triticum aestivum. Next base: position 245,397,789 of record NC_057804.1, read on the forward strand.
TATCAAACGGAGTCCAAACGGAATGAAACCTTCGGGAGCGTGATTTTTGGAACGGACGTGATCCGGAGAACTTGGAGTGCAAGTCAAGAAGCTTGCGAGGCGTCCAGAAGACAGGAGGGCGCGCCCACCCCCTCTAGGTGCGCCCCCTATCTCCTGGGCCCCACAGGCGGCCACCGACGTACTTCTTTCTCCTATATATCCCTACGTACCCAGAAAACATCCAGGGAGCCAACAAAACACAATTTCCACCACGATAACCTTCTGTATCCGCGAGATCCCATCTTGGAGCCTTCGCCGGCGCTCCGCCAGAGGGGGAATCGACCATGGAGGGCTTCTACATCAACACCATAGCCCCTCTGATGAGTTGTGAGTAGTTTACCATAGACCTTCGGGTCCATAGTTATTAGCTAGATTGCTTCTTCTCTCTTTTTGGATCTCAATACAATGTTCCCCCCCTCTCTTGTCGAGATCTATTCGATGTAAACTCTTTTTGCAGTGTGTTTGTCGAGATCCGATGAATTGTGGGTTTATGATCAAGTTTATCTATGAGAAATATTTGAATCTCCTCTGAATTCTTTTATGTATGATTGAGTTATCTTTGCAAGTCTCTTCAAATTATCAGTTTGGTTTGGCCTACTAGATTGATCTTTCTTGCCATGGGAGAAGTGCTTAGCTTTGCGTTCAATCTCGCGGTGTCCTTTCCCAGTGACAGCAGGGGCAGCAAGGCATGTATTGTATTGTTGCCATCGAGGATAAAAAGATGGGGTTTATATCATATTGCTTGAGTTTATCCCTCTACATCATGTCATCTTTCTTAATGCGTTACTCTGTTCTTATGAACTTAATACTCTAGATGCAGGCAGGAGTCGGTCGATGTGTGGAGTAATAGTAGTAGATGCAGGCAGGAGTCGGTCTACTTGTCACGGACGTGATGCCTATATACATGATCATGCCTAGATAATCTCATAATTATTCGCTTTTCTATCAATTGCTCGACAATAATTTGTTCACCCACCGCAATACTTATGCTATCTTGAGAGAAGATACTAGTGAAACCTATGGCCCCCAGGTCTATCTTTATCATATAAGCTTTCAACCTACTTTTATTTGCATCTTCACTTTTTGCATCTATATTATAAAATACCAAAAATATATTTATCTTATCATACTATCTCTATCAGATCTCACTTTCGCAAGTGGTCGTGAAGGGATTGACAACCCCTTTATTGCGTTGGTTGCGAGTTCTTTGTTTGTTTGTGTAGGTGCGTGGGACTTTTGAGGAGCCTCCTACTGGATTGATACCTTGGTTCTCAAAAACTGAGAGAAATACTTACGCTACTTTGATGCATCACCCTTTCCTCTTCAAGGAAAACCAACGCAAGCTCAAGACGTAGCAAGAAGGATTTCTGGCGCCGTTGCCGGGGAGGTCTTTGCTCAAGTCAAGACATACCAAGTACCCATCACAAACTCATATCCCTCACATTTACATTATTTGCCATTTGCCTCTCGTTTTCCTCTCCCCCACTTCACCCTTGCCATTTTATTCGCCCTCTCTTTCCCAATCTCTCTCTCTCTCTTTCGCTTGCCTTTTCCTGTTTGCTTGTGTGCCTGTTTGTCCTTATGGCTTTGCCTAAGAGTACCGACCACCTTCTTAGAAGGTTGGAAGAGATCGAATCAAATATTAGAAGTTTTATGAATTTGCAATTTGAGCATAATAATCTCTTCAGAAAAGAGCTTAAGGAACAAAAATGTTTTTTGGGGTTTATGAACAAAGAGCTTGATGATATGTCTAACGAATTTTATGGTGTGAACTCTCAAATTACTCGGCTTGAAAATGCTATAGCCAAAATTTCTGATAAGCAAGCTACCTTAGTCAATAAGATGGCTGCCAAACCAGAAAAGTTCAATGAAAATAATGATGAAGATCTTAAAGTTATTGATGTGTCTCCTATTAGATCTCTATTTTGCAATATGAATCTTGATAATAATGGGACTGGAGATGAGTCATCTTTAGTTAGAAGGCATCCCAAGAATTCGGAGTTTTTAGATCTTGATGCTAAATTTGGTAAAAGTGGGATTGGAGAGTTCATGACTTTAAATAGTATTGAACCCACTATCTCGGATTTTAAGGAATTTGATTATGATAATTGTTCTTTAGTAGGTTGTATTTCCTTGTTGCAATCCGTTGTTAATTCTCCTCATGCTTATAGTCAAAATAAAGCTTTTACCAAACATATCATTGATTCCTTGATGCAACCGTATGATGAAAAACTTAATTTGGAAGTTTCTATACCTAGAAAAATTAATGATGAGTGGGAACCTACTATAAAGATTATAATTAAAGATCAGGAGTGTTTTGCTTTGTGTGATTTTGGTGCTAGTGTTTCCACGATTCCGAAAACTTTATGTGATATTCTAGGTTTCCATGATCTTCATGATTGATCTTTAAATTTGCACCTTGCGGATTCCACCATTAAAAAGCCAATTGGAAGAATCAATGATGTTCTCATTGTTGCAAATAGAAATTTGGTGCCCGTAGATTTTATCGTTCTTGATATAGATTGCAATCTTTCTTGCCCTATTATTCTTGGTGGACCTTTCCTTAGAACGATTGGTGCGATTATTGATATGAAGGAAGGGAATACTAGATTCCAATTTCCATTAAGGAAGGGCATGGAGCACTTTCCAAGAAAGAAAGTCAAATTACCTTATGAATCTATCATGCGAGCTACTTATGAATTTAGTGCCAAAGATGGCACTACTTAGATCTATCTTCGCTTTTATGCCTAGCTAGGGGCGTTAAACGATAGCGCTAGTTGGGAGGCAACCCAATTTTATTTGTGTTTTTTGTTTTTGTTCCTGTTTAGTAATAATTTTTGCATCTACCTTCTGTTTTAGATGTGTTTTTATATTTTAATTAGTGTTTGTGCCAAGTAGAACCTATAGGATAACCTATGATGATAGTTGATTTGATTCTGCTGAAAAACATAAACTTTTCACGCAGAAATTTAGTTTTTTTAAATCATAGAAACGTGCTTTTGCGTTGATTCGTTTTGATTCTGATCAATAGACAATTTTCCAGGACTTCCTATTTTCATAAGATTTTTAGAGTTCCATAAGTTTGCATTAGTTACAGATTTCTACAGACTGTTCTGCTTTTGATAGATTCTGTTTTTCGTGTGTTGTTTGCTTATTTTGATGCATCTATGGCTAGTAAAATAGTTTATAAACCACAGAGAAGTTGGAATACAGTAGGTTTAACACCAAAATAAATAAAGAATGAATTCATTACAGTACCTTATGTGGTGGTTTTGTTTTCTTTCACTAACAGAGCTTATAAGATTTCCTGTTGAGTTTTGTGTTGTGAAGTTTTCAAGTTTTGGGTAAAGCTTTGATGGACTATGGAATAAGGAGTGACAAAAGCCTAAGCTTGGGGATGCCCAAGGCACCCCAAGATATTCAAGAATACCCAAAAGCCTAAGCTTGGGGATGCCCCGGGAAGGCATCCCCTCTTTCATCTTCGTTCATTGGTAACTTTACTTGGAGCTATATTTTTATTCGCCACATGATATGTGTTTTGCATGGAGCGTCGTGTATTATATTAGTATTTGCTTTTTAGTTTACCACAATCATCCTTGCTGTACACACCTTTTGGGATAATCCCACTTGATTAGAATTTGCTAGAATACTCTATGTGCTTCACTTATATCTTTTGAGCTTGATAGTTTTTGCTCTAGTGCTTCACCTATATCTTTTAGAGCACGGCGGTGGCTTAATTTTGAAGAAAATGCTAGTATCTCATGCTTCACTTATATTATTTTGAGAGTCTTTTAGAGCAGCATGGTATTTGCTATGGTTACAAATTTGGTCCTAGAATGATGAGCATCCAAGTTGGGTATAATAAAAACTATCATAGGAAGTGAATTGGATGCTATGATCAATTTGATGCTTGATAATTGTTTTGAGATATAAATGTAGTAATGTTAGGGTCATGCTAGTGGGTAATTATGAAATTGAGAAATACTTGTGTCGAAGTTGGCAAGTCCCGTAGCATGCACGTATGGTAAAAGTTATGTGACAAATTTGTTGCATGAGGTGCTCTTTTAATTGCCTTCCTTATGAGTGGAGGTCGGGATCGCTCGATGGTTAACTCCTACCAACCCTTCCCCTAGGAGCATGCGTAGTAGTACTTTGATTCGAGGGCAAGTAGACTTTTGCAATAAGTATATGAGTTCTTTATGACTAATGTGAGTCCATGGATATACGCACACTCATCCTTCCACTTTGCTAGCCTCTATTATAACGCGCAACTTTCGCCGGTATCATGCACCCATTATTTACCTTCCTCAAAACAGCCACCATACCTACCTATTATGGCATTCCATAGCCATTCCGAGATATATTGCCATGCAACTTTCCACCATTCCGTTTATTATGACACACTTCATCATTGTCATATTGCTCTTTGCATGATCATGTAGTTGACATCGTATTTGTGGCAAGGCCACCTTCATAATTTTCATACATGCCGCTCTTGATTCATTGCATATCCCGGTACACCGCCGGAGGCATTCAATTAGAGTCATATCTTGTTCTAGCTTTGAGTTGTAATTCTTGAGTTGTAAATCAATAAAGGTGTGATGATCTTCATTATTAGAGCATTGTCTCAGTGAGGAAAGGATGATGAAGACTATGATTCCCCCACAAGTCGGGAGGAGACTTCGGACTTAAAAAAAAGAGAAAGAAAAAAAAGAAAAAAAGAAAGGACAAAAGAAAAAAAAGAAAGGCCAAAGAAAAAAAGGAAAAAAAGAAAAAAAAGAAAAATAAAATAAAATGAGAGAAAAAGAGAGAAGGGACAATGCTACTATCTCTTTTCCACACTTGTGCTTCAATGTAGCACCATGATCTTCATGATAGAGAGTCTCCTATGTTGTCACTTTCATATACTAAGTGGGAATTTTTCATTATAGAACTTGGCTTGTATATTCCAATGATGGGCTTCCTCAAAATGCCCTAGGTCTTCGTGAGCAAGCAAGTTGGATGCACACCCACATAGTTTCTTTTGTTGAGCTTTCATATATTTATAGCTCTATTGCATCCGTTGCATGGCAATCCCTACTCAGTCACATTGATATATGTTGATGGGCATCTCCATAGCCCATTGATACGCGTAGTTGATGTGAGACTATCTTCTCCCTCTTTTTGTCCTCACAACCACCACCTTATACCACCATAGTGCTATGTCCATGGCTTGCGCTCATGTATTGCGTAAGAGTTGAAAAAGCTGAAGCGCGTTAAAAAGTATGAACCAATTGCTTGGCTGAAACCGGGGTTGTGCATGATGGGAGTATTTTGTGTAATGAAAATGAAGCATGGCCTAACTATATGATTTTGTAGGGATAAGCTTTCTTTGGCTATGCTATTTTGATAGGACATGATTATTTGTTAGTATGCTTCGAAGCATTATTATTTTTATGTTTTATAAGCTTTTATCTTGAATCATTTGGATATGAACATTCATGCCACAATAAAGAAAATTACATTGAGAATTATGCTAGGTAGCATTCCACATCAAAAATTCTGTTTTTATCATTTACCTACTCGAGGACGAGCAGGAATTAAGCTTGGGGATGCTTGATACGTCTCCAACGTATCTATAATTTTTGATTGTTCCATGCTATTATATTACCCCTTTTGGATGTTTATGGGCTTTGTTTTACACATTTATATCATTTTTGGGACTAACCTACTAACCGGAGGCCCAGCCCGTATTGCTGTTTTTTTTGCCTATTTCAGTATTTTGAAGAAAAGGAATATCAAATAGAGTCCAAATGAAATGAAACCTTCGGGGGTGTGATTTTTGGAATGAACGTGATCCGGAGAACTTGGAGTGCAAGTCAAGAAGCTTGCGAGGCGGCCAGGAGACAGGAGGGTGCGCCCACCCCCTCTGGGCATGCCCCTACCTCCTGGGCCCCACAGGAGGCCACCAACGTACTTCTTCCTCCTATATATACCTACATACCCTGAAAACATGCAAGGAGCCAACGAAACACAATTTCCACCACCGTACCCTTCTGTATCCACGAGATCCCATCTTGGAGCCTTCGCCAGCGCTCCGCCGGAGGGGGAATCGACCATGGAGGGCTTCTACATCAACACCATAGCCCCTCCGATGAGTTGTGAGTAGTTTAGCATAGACCTTCGGGTCCATAGTTATTAGCTAGATGACTTCCTCTCTTTTTGGATTTCAATACAATGTTCTCCCCCTCTCTTGTGGAGATCTATTCGATGTAAACTCTTTTTGCGGTGTGTTTGCCGAGATCCGATGAATTGTGGGTTTATGATCAAGTTTATCTATGAGAAATATTCGAATCTCCTCTGAATTCTTTTATGTATGATTGAATTATCTTTGCAAGTCTCTTCGAATTATCAGTTTGGTTTGGCCTACTAGATTGATCTTTCTTGCCATGGGAGAAGTGCTTAGCTTTGGGTTCAATCTTGCGGTGTCCTTTCCCAGTCACAGCAGGGGCAGCAAGGCACGTATTGTATTGTTTTTTTGAACCAGGAATAACCCCTTTCCATTACTACGACATAACGGAAATACAACAAGTCCACAGAATGAGACGGGAGAGGGGAGAGCGGGTTCAAGCATCGCCAGGAAACCTACTGTGAGCACTCGCCATCGAGATAACCCACTGTAGTGCAAAAACCCGGCGACACCAAATCATTCAGAGGTTCAGATGGGGCAACCCCCCCAGACAACTCACAAGCGAGCACCAAAACGACAGTCCCACACAGGGGAGAGACTCCAGGAATGAAACATAAAACCAATGCAAAAGATAGCAATCAGAGGCACGCATCTTCAGTGATGACGCATCACCATTTCCTTCAGCAATTCTCCAGCGAGCTTCTCAGTCTTCGTTCATAGAGCAGATGCGCATCATCCTGGACGCACTGATCTTCAGCATTTCCACTCCTGCTCGCAGGTCAACCGCATCCTCTTGCTTCAGCAGTCCTGCCCAATAACCAAGAAAAGCACACATAGAAAAGCAACATTCAAAAGGTATTTTCAAACGTTTAGATTCGAACGTAACACCATTGCGACATGTCCAAATAGCCTAGCAAAGTGCATCTATGCCAACTGTGTAGAAAATCTCCCCATTTGGGAAGTAAACATAACACCAGGAATAAGCCTGCCATAAGCTGTTCGGGCACAGATCAGTGCCGAGCATGCAGGCAATGCTTCTCCAAGTCACCTTAGCTACAGGGCAGGCAAAAAAGAGATGCTAGGAAGTCTCGTTCTCCCCACAGAATGAACACTTTAGGCTTCCTGTCACATCCCTAGTCCTGGTATGCAGTAGGCTAGCCCTTCATGTGTGCATCATGTTTACCTTTCAAATGAACTTGAAATGGAGGATGTTCAAACCCTAGCATAAAAAGGAATCCACCAGGTTCAACTAAAATATTTTTCAGTGAACCCAAATGGTCTTCAAAAATGTTCATCATTTTTGGAAATGCTGGAAACAACAACCAGAGTTGATGCACATTTTTGCATGACATTTTGGATTGCTGAATTAACACATATTGTATTTTGAATTGGAGCAAATAAATACTATAAATACTTTATTGCTCCAATATTTCTGATTTTTGTTGAGGGGCTTTGGAATAATCCTTTTAGTCCCTGAAAAATTTATCAGAAGCAACAAAATTAGTTTGGTTCAAAACCAAATCAAAACAAATGTCAGAAATAGAAGACAGAAACAAAATAGAGAAAGGAGAAACTTACTTGGCGTCTCTAGCCGGCCCAGCACTGTGCAGCCCACTTGGCAGCCTAGCCAACTAGCCCAGCCCACCTGGCCCCTTCCCCTGTCGTCTTCCTCCTTGCCAGGAGGACGAGGGCGTGGCCGCAGCGCGCTGGCACGCGCCCCGGCCACCTCCACCCTGCCTGCCTGCGTCCCCGACGCCTAGACACCTCCATCGTTGCCACGCTACCCCTCTAGAACCCCCTCGCTCACTCTCTCGTCCCCATCCTCTCCTCTGCTCTCTCTCCCTCTCTGCCCGAGCGGAGCTCGTCGCCACCGACGCCGTTCGCCTTGGCCACAGCCACCGCCCCGCCTCGCCGACGCCCCAGAAAGCTCCGCCTCATCTCCCTCTTCATCCTCACCCTGAAGAAAGGCGCCGGAAGCCCCTGGATGCCGCTAGCTCCGCCATTCCCCTCCTTGGCCACCGAGGATCGCCGTCGTCAAATTCATCGTCGTTTGGCCTTCCTCGAGCTCGCCGTCCACCTCTACGGGATCCACGTGAGCTCACTGTCCGTTTCCCCTCTCCGTTCCTTTGCTTGCGCGCCGTAGCCTGCTACCTGTCGAACTCGAAAGCTCCCCGCCGCCGGCCATGGCACCGTCGTGGCTAGAGCCACAGTGGCTCGAAGCCAAGCTCACCGTTGCGCTCAGCGCACCACCAGGAGTTCGTAGCCACCAGTAGCTCCCCCTCCCGTGCTTCCTAGCACTAACCTACACCAACCCCGAACTCCGGCCGCCGCATTCGTGCTCGCCGCCGTCGACTCAAACCACCCCAGCTCCTCCCACTTGGCCGACCAGATGCGCGCGAGCTCCAGCTACATGTAGGACCAAACCGCGGTCGATTTGGTCGACTGTGGGCGAATTCCGAGCCCCTCCGCCGTCTCGGGCTTCACCAGCGACGAGTCGTGGACCCAGTCCGGTGAGTTTGACCCAGCTGACCCCTGTTTGACCACGGGTGGGCCCAGTTTGACCCTCTGGGTCAATGACAGGTGGGACCCAACCGGCTAACTAATCTAGGATTAGTACTAATTACATTTAGTTAAACTAATTACACTGACACGCGGGGCCCACTAGTTAGGTTTGACCTGGACTGTTCCATTGACTGCTGACATCACAGTGATGTAATGCCGATGCAGTAAATTATTTATTGGAATTATTTTTACACAGGAAATTCCAAGAAATACCACAAACTTCTAAAATTCATAGAAATTCAACCATAACTCCAAATGAAATAATTTATATATGAAAAATTATCAGAAAAATCCAATCTATCCATCTGCTCTGTTTTAATGCATGTTAGAACAACTTATAGCTGCTGTTTAGCACAAATCATATAAACGACATTTAAACCTTCACATATGGAGTTTGAATTTGAATCTTGGATTCAAACCAACTTCATTTAACCTGTTGTTAGTTGCATTAGCTCAAATCACAGCATATTGCCATGTCATGATCATGCATCATACTGTTGCATTGCATTGATTGTGTTCTTCCTTGTTTGCCGGTATTTGTCCCCTCTCGGTAGATGATGTTCCGACGTTGTGATCGTTGACACTGATGAAGACTCAATGCTATCTTCAGAAGTGCCAGGCAAGCAAAACCCCCTTGTTCATTCCGATACAATCCCACTTTCTCGCTCCTGCTCTATTTTACTGCATTAGGACAACAACGATTCAACTGTTACATGCTGCGATAGTTGAACCCCTTTCCTCTGCATGACCTGTCATTGCCACAGTAAATAGATGAAACCCACTAGCATGAGTAGGAGTTGTTTGAGCCCTGATGTGCCTACTCATTCATGCTTGTTTGTCATGCCTGCTACTGCTTAGAGTTGAGTCAGGTCTGATTCATCGGGGATGAATCGAAGGTGTGTAAACATGTCCTGCTATGTGTGAGCTATGTGTGTGAACATGATTTGGTAAAGGTAGCGGTGAGAGGCCATGTAGGAGTACATGGTGGGTTGTCTCATTGCAGCCGTCCTCAGGAACTGAGTTTTGAATTTTTGATCCATGAACAGTTACTACCACACATTGGTTTCCGGTAACTCGACCCCTCTCGGCTTATTAATCAACTCGATCTCTGTCCAGGAGTTGCAACTAGTTTCTGGTGTTTGTAGGTAGTGTTAGTAGTCTACCAAGTGGCACCCGGTACAGGTGGGCTTGGGACAGACTAGGCACCATGGCACGGTGTACCAAGCATAGATCCACCCGTCGAGGTGGGCTTGGGAACCCTTCTCACATCGTTTGGGGCTGTGAGCGACACCCTGACCGGATCTCCTTGCGGATGGAACCCGAATAGGCGATAAACTTGGACTAGAGACTTTTTTGGTTAGTCAGGTCGTGGTCGACACCCTCGCTGGGCTTCCGCTTGAAGGTTGCCGAGTACATGTCGTGTAAACGGCGGTAAGTGGTGAGAGCGTGTGTGAAGAAGTACATCCCTGCAGGGTTAACATCATCTATTCGAATAGCTGTGTCCGAGGAAAAGGACTTTTGGGTTGCCTGTACAGTTCATAGACAAGTGAAAGTGGATACTCTAAAATACGCAAGATAAGCGTGAGTGCTATGGATGGCGTCCTCGTAGGGAGACGGGAGCGGATCCATAGTGGTGTATTGATATGGTGAATATGTGGACTCGTGTGCGCCACCTCAAAAGAGTTACTTGCAATCGTAGTTTCAGGATAGCCACCGAGTCAAAGCTGGCTTGCTGTAGTTAAACCCCACCATCCCCTTTGTTGATAATGATGCATATGTAGTTAGATCTGATGTAAGTCTTGCTGGGTACATTTGTACTCACGTTGCTTAATTTATGTTTTTGCAGAGAGACTTCAGTCTTGCTAGTAGTACCGCGTGGACTTCGGCGTTTAGCTTGTTACCTCAGCTACGATCTTGTGCCCTCGGCAGGATCTAGTAGATAGTCAGGCTTCTCAGCCTTTTTCATTTATAGTTGTCTGTACTCAGACATGTTAAGCTTCCGCTTGTGCTTTGATTTGTGTGCTCTGAATGTTTGGTCATGAAACCCATGTTTGTAATATCTCGCTCCTCGGAGCCTATTGAATAATACTTTGAGTCGTAGAGTTGTGTTGTGATGCCATGTTGTATTTGCACATATCGAGCATATTGTGTGTATGATTTGAAATGCTTGATATGTGTGGGATCTGACTATCTAGATGTTTATCCTTGGTAGCCTCTCTTACCGGGAAATGTCTCCTAGTGCTTTCACCAAGCCCTGGTAGCTTGCTACTGCTCCGGAACACTTAGCCTGGCCGGCATGTGTCCTTCTTTGTTCCTGTGTCTGTCCCTTCGGGGAAATGTCATGCGATGAATACCGGAGTCCTGTTAGCCTGCTACAGCCCAGTTTACCGGAGTCCTGCTAGCCCAGTTGCTACAGCCCGGATTCACTCGCTGATGACCGACACGTTCGTTGTTGGGTCATGTATGCCTGTCCCTATAAGTTAGTGCCACTTTGGGTTCACTACTAACCATGTCAGCCCGGGTTCTTTGTCATATGGATGCTAGAGGCACTATCATATACGTGAGCCAAAAGGTGCAAACGGTCCCGGGCCAGGTAAGGTGGCACCCGTGGGAATACCGTGCGTGAGGCCGCAAAGTGATATGATGTGTTACATGCTAGATCGGTGTGACTCAGGATCGGGGTCCTGACAGCTTTGGTATCAGAGCTTGACTGCCTGTAGGATTACCAAGCCAAACTGGTCGAAGTTGAGTCTAGAAATGCTTTAGTTATATAAGTGAATTGATTGTGGGATGGAACGTAAGGCTCTTTTTACTCCTTATACCTTATGCCTTCTGATCCGAGTCATCATATCTTTCCTACGGGGTTAAGGAACTAGGCTATCTCTTCTTTCTATCAGGATCACGTGTTACTAATCCGTAGACCTATAGGATTGATGGTTCTAAGCTTGAGTTCAGTTCCTACTATCTTTTGTATGTTAACTGTTGATCTCGAAACCTTGATATTGTGCTTCTGAGTGGCTATGCCACCATTTTTGTAGCATGTCTCCAATCTTTTGAGCATTTACAGCCGTTATGCTGTCCGAGTCATCCCAGGTTTCTAAATAATCTGATGCAATTGCAAAATCCTGCCCTCTGTTTCGATGTCCTTTCTGGCCAGGTTAACCACACTAAACGGTGAGTTGAGGTACTCTATTGCCTCAACGTATATGTTGGAGCTATTATTATGACCCTAGATGTCTAGAGTATCACCTAGTAATCTAGCCATGTTCTATGTCCCAGTGTGATGATTCTGGCCATCATTCTCGAGAGCATCTCGTGATGCCACTTAGTAGTAGGTATTCTATTCCTGGGTTTTTGAACCAAGATTTACCCTACTTACCTCATGTTGATAGTGTTGCTAGTTCCTTTAGGTTATTAGTAACCTTTGCATTAGTCCTCGAGGTCCATGGTATATCGTTCTTCCAAATACCATGAACTACTTATGGCAGTAGTTCCTTGTCGAACCGAAAGATCACAACCAAAGTGCTCTTGACGAGTTCTCGATTCTATGCTGCTACTCTGCCAGTTCTACCCTTCTGCATGGGTTATCCGGAAGAAATATGATGAGCTTTGCTCGACATACTAATCTATGCATCCATGACTCAGAAAATCATATGTTCCTTTGAGTTGTCCCTCTTTAGTTGTATTCCGACCCCCGTCTATCAATTGATAGTCAGGAGTAGTTGTGCCTCGTGTTCATCGATGCCTATCACTCTTGTGGTCCGTCAAGCCATTCTATTCCAGAAAGACTAGGAGAAACAAACTCCAGTACCTCATCCATATCCAGGATGGGTCAAAGCAGTTGTGCTCCACAGATCAAATACTAATCCAGCTTTTGTTCAGTTCCACCTTGGAGTATTACCATCTTTATATCAATAATATCATGGGAATTGCACACCATCCTATGAACTCTTGATACAGTGATACTCTCTCCATCATTATTCATTTCTTGGTTCCCGTGTTGTTGCAACCGGAATGTTGACAAGTGAATCGTGATGTGTGAAATCAATACTCCTAGCAACCTTGTTGCTTGGTAGTTAAAGGACAATAATTTCATTCTTAGCGTATTCGTTCTTGAATTATCACTCTAAGATAGATCGTGCTACCTAGTCCTTATTTCCGGTGCACCTTCGATCAATGAGTTAGGATTGTTCCAATCCCTTGATTATTTGACCATATCATCTTGCCCCGAAAAGCAAGATTGTTCTCAAGCTTAATAGCATATCGGTGGTTCATGATTTTTCGATTATCTTCTCGGAAGTATCACCAGGTTGTCACCTGACTGCTATGTTGAGCTCGTGACCAAGTTGGTTTTCGAAATCACCCCTTTCTCCAAGAATCCGTGTTGGATACCCCTGAGCTAGTTGGTTAAGCTAAACAACAACTTGGAGAGTTGGAAGATAAAAGCTTGTCTGACTTAGTTGTTTCCAAAGGATATCTCTTTGTGTGTGTGTGTTGAAGAAAGATGATATCTTCATCGATTGGTCCTCGTGATCAATTGCTGGGTCTATCATCTTGTTAAAACTTTGATTTGGGTGTGGGCTATCCTCAAATCAAATCAGAACCAATGATGTTCGTAATGTTGTCTTACTCGTGGTTGATTCCTCGAGCATACACCATTATATCTTCTGGGTCTGACCAATGCTATCACCTGTTCACATAATTATGGAATTCCATCTTCATGGAAACCTGGATAAATTGTTGTTGAGCCCATCGACAACATCCTTACCTTTTCCTTAATTTTGTTGAACATTAAGCTAGTGTTGGAAACTTGTGTAAACATTTTCTTCATGACCGTTCGTGAAGCATATGCTTGGAAAAGAAGTGACTTCCTCTAATTCATGTGCATTTGATGCAAGTTGCCGCCGTGAATTCGAGAAAGCATGTTTTTTACCTCCTCTGGAATCATCCCAAGTCAGTTATGCAGATGCGAAGTATTCCATGGTCTATTAGACTGATCATCTTCATTCCATAAGAATTCCCTAGCACACCAAACCACTAACTGATTTGTTCCAGGAAAAGGAATTCCTTCATAAGAGCTAACCCGGGCTTATACAAGGACTTCGATATCCTCAATGATGGTTCCCCACCTAAACTCGGTAGTGTTTTATTGTAAGACTACTACGTGGTCATGCTTGTCTGGGACAACGTGTTCACATGTTTGTAGCAGAACCAACTCATGTTTTGGAGCTTACTACCGTAGCCCATTTCCCGAGAATCTTGCAATGTCGCCTCCTCGATTTGTGTTGCAAAATTTCATTTTCTTTCTAGACTCGATGAGTCTGGAATATTCTGACACCAACCAGATCTGAATCTCAGGCAGATTTGATGGTTGGAATGTTTTCCAAGAACTACAATATTGGTCTCTCTATAACCGGTAAAGTGGATGTCGTGGCCAACACACCCAGCCAGAAGACCTGTTATTGTAATATCTTGATTCAAGAAGTTGGCCACCTCCCCATAAGGATTTCGTAGGATTTACTCCCTAGTTGTTCCTTATGGATTCTTGAGCTCCTGAAGTCCGACCTTTACTTGATGTTCTAGATATCAAACCATATCTATGAATGGATTATGCTAGCACATCAAGGAGAACATTAGAAGCGGAGTGCTAAATGTCTCTCGGTCGATCATCCAGATTCTGTTTCCTTGGCCTCGCTAAGGTGAAATCTGAGAAGGTGTTATCTTCGTTTGCATCTGCATCATCCATCACTATTCATCATGGTGGTATGTTGTGTTGCCAGGATCCTTGACACGGATGTTGGTAAAACTTTGATGAATATGGAAATGCTCAAGTTCTGGAGAGCACGCGCAAGCAAAATCATCCCTTGCGTTGTCTTCAACAAGGTAGTCCACATCATCCATTCTAGTCCGAGTATTTTATTCTACCGAACTCCTCCAAATGATCGATTGTGATTTGCCTTAAGCTGGTATAAAGAGTTTCAATGATCTCTGAATCAAAGATAATTCTTTTTGCCACTTAAGGGGATATTTCTACGCGTCACCTCCCCTAAGGTGCATCGTTATGGTATCATGGCAACTCAACTCCTCGCTACGTTGACAACTGTTCACCACCTTCTTAGGTGTGGAATTATTGCCTACCTAGTGAACCTTTGTCATCTATTCCACTCCATCATTCTAGATGTGTGCTTTGTGTCTCAGTTCGAGAGATGTTGTTATGTCTCATTCTGTGAGTTAATCCCGAGTTGTTCGATCTTCGAGAAGATCGATCCTTCTAGAGTCTCCTTCTTCTCTCCTTGTCATGTTAGCTGGAGTTCTCAGAACAAGGCGACAAGACAAAGAAGGTGATCGAGTCAACGTTCTTTGAAGTGCCACCTGGATCGTGAAGATTATGTTAGTTTGTGTTCTCCCTTCATCTTACCCTATGCTTGAATCTCGGGACGAGATTTTTGCTTAGTGGGGGTGAGTTGTCACATCCCTAGTCCTGGTATGCAGTAGGCTAGCCCTTCATGTGTGCATCATGTTTACCTTTCAAATGAACTTGAAATGGGGGATGTTCAAACCCTAGCATAAAAAGGAATCCACCAGGTTCAACTAAAATATTTTTCAGTGAACCCAAATGGTCTTCAAAAATGTTCATCATTTTTGGAAATGCTGGAAACAACAACCAGAGGTGATGCACATTTTTGCATGACATTTTGGATTGCTGAATTAACACATATTGTATTTTGAATTGGAGCAAATAAATACTATAAATACTTTATTGCTCCAATAATTCTGATTTTTGTTGAGGGGCTTTGGAATAATCCTTTTAGTCCCTGAAAAATTTATCAGAAGCAACAAAATTAGTTTGGTTCAAAACCAAATCAAAACAAATGTCAGAAATAGAAGACAGAAAAAAATAGAGAAAGGAGAAACTTACCTGGTGTCTCCAGCCGGCCCAGCACTGTGCAGCCCACTTGGCAGCCTAGCCAACTGGCCCAGCCCACCTAGCCTCTTCCCCTGTCGTCTTCCTCCTTGCCAGGAGGACGAGCGCGTGGCCGCAGCGCGCCGGCACGCGCCCCGGCCACCTCCACCCTGCCTGCCTGCGTCCCCGACGCCTAGACACCTCCAGCGTTGCCACGCTACCCCTCTGGAACCCCCTCGCTCACTCTCTCGTCCCCATCCTCTCCTCTGCTCTCTCTCCCTCTCTGCCCGAGCGGGAGCTCGTCGCCACCGACGCCGTTCGCCGCGGCCACAGCCACCGCCCCACCTCGCCGACGCCCCAGAAAGCTCCGCCTCGTCTCCCTCTTCATCCTCACCCAGAAGAAAGGCGCCAGAAGCCCCTGGATGCCGCTAGCTCCACCGTTCCCCTCCTCGGCCACCGAGGATCGCCGTCGTCAAATTCGTCGCCGTTCGGCCTTCCCCGAGCTCGCCGTCCACCTCGACGGGATCCACATGAGCTCACCGTCCGTTTCCCCCTCTCCGTTCCTTTGCTTGCGCGCCGTAGCTTGCTACCTGTCGAACCCGAAAGCTCCCCGCCGCCGGCCATGGCGCCGTCGTGGCTAGAGCCACAGTGGCTCGAAGCCAAGCTCACCATTGCGCTCAGCGCACCACCAGGACTTCGTAGCCACCAGTAGCTCTCCCTCCTGTGCTTCCTAGCACTAACCCGCACCAACCCCGAACTCCGGCTGCCGCATTCATGCTCGCCGCCGTCGACTCAGACCACCCCAGCTCCTGCCGCTTGGCCGACCAGATGCGCGCGAGCTCCAGCTAAGCGTAGGACCAAACCGCGGTCGATTTGGTCGACCGTGGGCGAATTCCGAGCCCCTCCGCCGTCTCGGGCTTCACCGGCGACGAGCCGTGGACCCAGTCCGACGAGTTTGACCCCTCTGACCACTGTTTGACCACGGGTGGGCCCAGTTTGACCCTCTGGGTCAATGACAGGTGGGACCCAGCCGGCTAACTAATCCAGGATTAGTACTAATTACAGTTAGTTAAACTAATTACACTAACACGCGGGACCCACTAGTCAGGTTTGATCTGGACTGTTCCGTTGACTGCTGACGTCACAGTGATGTAATGCCGACGCAGTAAATTATTTACTGGAATTATTTTTACATAGGAAATTCCAGGAAATACCACAAACTTCTAAAATTCATAGAAATTCAACCATAACTCCAAATGAAATAATTTATATATGAAAAATTATCAGAAAAATCCAATCTATCCATCTGTACTGTTTTCATGCATGTTAGAACAACTTATAGCTGCTGTTTAGCACAAATCATATAAACGGCATTTAAACCTTCACATATGGAGTTTGAATTTGAATCTTGGATTCAAACCAACTTCATTTAACCTGTTGTTAGTTGCATTAGCTCAAATCACAACATATTGCCATGTCATGATCATGCATCATATTGTTGCATTGCATTGATTGTGTTCTTCCTTGTTTGCCGGTATTTGTCCCCTCTCGGTAGACGATGTTCCGACGTTGTGATCGTTGACACCAATGAAGACTCAATGCTATCTTCAGAAGTGCCAGGCAAGCAAAACCCCCTTGTTCATTCCGATACAATCCCACTTTCTCGCTCCTGCTCTATTTTACCGCATTAGGACAACAACGATTCAACTGTTACATGCTGCGGTAGTTGAACCCCTTTCCTCTGCATGACCTGTCATTGCCACAGTAAATAGATGAAACCCACTAGCATGAGTAGGAGTTGTTCGAGCCCTGATGTGCCTACTCATTCATGCTTGTTTGTCATGCCTGCTACTGCTTAGAGTTGAGTCAGGTCTGATTCATCGGGGATGAATCAGAGGTGTGTAAACATGTCCTGCTGTGTGTGAGCTAAGTGTGTGAACACGATTTGGTAAAGGTAGCGGTGAGAGGCCATGTAGGAGTACATGGTGGGTTCTCTCATTGCAACCATCCTCAGGAACTGAGTTCTGTGTTTGTGATCCATGAACAGTTACTACCACACATTGGGTTCCGGTAACTCGACCCCTCTCGGCTTATTAATCAACTTGATCTCTGTCCAGGAGTTGCAACTAGTTTTTGGTGTTTGTAGGTAGTGTTAGTAGTCTACCAAGTGGCACCCGGTACAGGTGGGCTTGGAACAGACTAGGCACCGTGGCACGGTGTACCAAGCGTAGATCCACCCGTCGAGGTGGGCTTGGGAACCCTGCTCACATCATTTGGGGCCGTGAGCGACACCCCGGCCGGATCTCCTTGCGGATGGAACCCGAATAGGCGATAAACCTGGACTAGAGACTTGTTGGGTTAGTCAGGTCATGGCTGACACCCTCGCTGGGCTTCCGCTTGAAGGTTGCCGAGTACATGTCGTGTAAACGGCGGTAAGTGGCGAGAGCGTGTGTGAAGAAGTACACCCCTGCAGGGAACATCATCTATTCGAATAGCCGTGTCCGCGGAAAAGGACTTCTGGGTTGCCTGTACAGTTCATAGACAAGTGAAAGTGGATACTCTAAAATACGCAAGATAAGCGTGAGTGCTATGGATGGCGTCCTCGTAGGGAGACGGGAGCGGATCCATAGTGGTGTATTGATATGGTGAATATGTGGACTCGTGTGCGCCACCTCAAAAGAGTTACTTGCAGTCGTAGTTTCAGGATAGCCACCGAGTCAAAGCTGGCTTGCTGCAGTTAAACCCCACCATCCCCTTTGTTGATAATGATGCATATGTAGTTAGATCTGATGTAAGTCTTGCTGGGTACATTTGTACTCACATTGCTTAATTTATGTTTTTGCAGACAGACTTCAGTCTCGCTAGTAGTACCGCGTGGACTTCGGCGTTTAGCTTGTTACCTCAGCTACGATCTTGTGCCCTCGGCAGGATCTAGTAGATAATCAGGCTTCTCAGCCTTTTTCATTTATAGTTGTCTGTACTCACACATGTTAAGCTTCCGCTTGTGCTGTGATTTGTGTGCTCTGAATGTTGGGTCATGAAACCCATGTTTGTAATATCTCGCTCCTTGGAGCCTATTGAATAATACTTTGAGTCGTAGAGTTGTGTTGTGATGCCATGTTGTATTTGCACATATCGAGCATATTGTGTGTATGATTTGAAATGCTTGATATGTGTGGGATCTGACTATCTAGTTGTTTATCCCTGGTAGCCTCTCTTACCGGGAAATGTCTCCTAGTGCTTCCACTGAGCCCTGGTAGCTTGCTACTGCTTCGGAACACTTAGGCTGGACGGCATGTGTCCTTCTTCGTTCCTATGTCTGTCCCTTCGGGGAAATGTCACGCGATGAATACCGGAGTCCTGTTAGCCTGCTACAGCCCAGTTTACCAGAGTCCTGCTAGCCCAGTTGCTACAGCCCGGATTCACTCGCTGATGACCGACACGTTCGT
This sequence comes from Triticum aestivum, assembly GCF_018294505.1. Taxonomy (NCBI): domain Eukaryota; kingdom Viridiplantae; phylum Streptophyta; class Magnoliopsida; order Poales; family Poaceae; genus Triticum; species Triticum aestivum. The sequence continues at coordinate 245,416,912 of NC_057804.1, forward strand.
TGTTGGGTCATGTATGCCTGTCCCTGTAAGTTAGTGCCACTTTGGGTTCACGACTAGCCATGTCAGCCCGGGTTCTTTGTCATATGGATGCTAGCGGCACTATCATATACGTGAGCCAAAAGGTGCAAACGGTCCCGGGCCAGGTAAGGTGGCACCCGTGGGAATACCGTGCGTGAGGCTGCAAAGTGATATGATGTGTTACATGCTAGATCGGTGTGACTCAGGATCGGGGTCCTGACACTTCCTTTCCACCCTCTTTTTTTCATCACATCCTGGGTAAGGATAGCATCCTAGAACAGCTGCCACATAAAGATTTTGATCTTTAAAGGAATGCCAGCTTTCCAAACCCACCCAAAATTGCACCCCGTGATACTTCTTTCCAATGAAGAATAAACGGATTTGGTCGTAAAGACTTTTTTGGGACCCGCGCACCACTTAATGTCATCCGATTCATCAGATATACAGCTTTCTCTAGCAGCAACAACCACCTACTGCCATTGCTCCTTGAGCTCATTGTTTAATCTCCTCCGAAAGAAAGATAGAGGATATGCCTCCCAACATTTTTTCATAGTGCATTCAAGGGAGTTGCAGATAGAGAATAACTGAGGGAACTGATCCTTAAATGGTTTCTGATCACCAATAGGATCGATCCATACCCTTGCTATATCCCCAGATCGAATAATGATTTTTCTACCAGCCATATAAAGGTCTTTCACCTTCATAATAGCTTTCCAGCAAGGCGAATCATTCACCTTTGTTTTGACAGAAGCTACCGTGTCTTTACCAAGGTATTTAGCTTTAATAAACTCCTGCCAAAGACCAGTTCTAGTCTCCAACTTCCACCACCATTTAGTAAGAAGGCTGAAGTTTTTCTTATGCAAATCTTTCACGCCCAAACCACCTTTCTCCTTCGATCTACAGATACGAGCCCATCACACTAGATAGTAGCGCTTTCTCTTTTTGGACACTTGCCAAAAAAATCTTCTTCGATGTTTATCCAACCTGTCTATAATGGTCTTCGACGGGAGGAACATAGACATGTAATAATAAGCGATACTGGATATATTAGCATTTAGCAGCGTCAGTCTACCCCCCGAGGATGCATTACTGCCTAATCCAGAATCACATCTACGAACATACTTGGCTTCCAAAAAATCCCAATCAACCCCTCGAATGGATGAATAACTGACTGGAACCCCCAAATATTTCATAGGGAAGTAGCCAATCTGACAGTTGAAAATGTCAGCATAGGTTTGCAAGATATTGTCATCCCCTCCAACACAAAGAATCTCGCTTTTCTGGTAGTTTATTTTTAGTCCTGACATGAGCTCGAACATTTATAGAAGAAGCTTTAGATTCACAGCTTTATTAGGATCGTCTCAATACAAAGGACGGTATCGTTTGCGTATTGCAGATTTGCTACCCCATTCTCCACCAGGTCCGCAGCCAGCCCACACAAAGAGATTGTTTTTTTGTGCTTGCAGCACCATTTTACATAAGCACTCAGCTACAATATTAAACAGGAACGGGGATATAGGGTCTCCCTGTCTGACCCCTTTATAACTTTGGAAGTATGGGCCCATTGTATTGTTTAATTTGACACAAACTGTGCCATTATGTAGGATCTTTCACATCCACTCACACCAAGTTTTCCCAAAACCTCTATTATCAAGGCACTTCAACAGGAAGTCCCAGTTAACCTTGTCATACGCTTTCTCGAAGTCGAGTTTAATGACAATACCACACTTTTTCTTAACATAGGTATGATGAAGAACTTCGTGCAAAGATAAAACCCCATCCATGATATTCCTGTTTTTGATAAAGGCATTTTGATGTTTGCTAAAAAGAACATCAGCAAAAAGGGCCACTCTATTATCTAAAACTTCTGTAATCAGTTTAGGGACATCTCAACAGACATATTGGTCTGAATTGTTGAATCTTATCTGCTCCAGAGATCTTAGGGAGAGTAATAATGCCGTAGTTCAGCCTATATACATCCAAACTCCCTTCATGGAAAGCATGAAACAGACCCATAATGTCATTCTTCACTATCTCCCAACAATGTTGGTAAAACTCGGCTGGAATGCTATCCAACCCAGGAGCCCTATTACATATTGCTTGAGTTTATCCCTCTACATCATGTCATCTTTCTTAATGTGTTACTCTGTTCTTATGAATTTAATACTCTAGATGCAGGTAGGAGTCGGTCGATGTGTGGAGTAATAGTAGTAGATGCCGGTAGGAGTCGGTCTACTTGTCACGGACGTGATGCCTATATACATGATCATGCCTAGATAATCTCATAATTATTCGCTTTTCTATCAATTGCTCGACAGTAATTTGTTCACCCACCGTAATACTTATGCTATCTTGAGAGAAGCCACTAATGAAACCTATGGTGCCCGGGTCTATCTTTTATCATATAAGCTTTCAATCTACTTTTATTTGCATCTTTACTTTTTTGCATCTATATTATAAAATACCAAAAATATATTTATCTTATCATACTATCTCTATCAGATCTCACTTTCGCAAGTGGCCGTGAAGGGATTGACAACCCCTTTATTGCGTTGGTTGCGAGTTCTTTTGTTTGTTTGTGTAGGTGCGTGGGACTTTTGAGGAGCCTCCTACTGGATTGATACTTTGGTTCTCAAAAACTGAGGGAAATACTTACGCTACTTTGCTGCATCACCCTTTCCTCTTCAAGGAAAACCAACGCAAGCTCAAGACGTAGCAGTACATCAAAACACAAACTCATAATACCGATCGTCACCGAACTTTAAGCGTGCGGACCCTATAGGTTCGAGAACTATGTAGACATGACCGAGACACGTCTCCGGTTAATAACCAATAGCGGAACCTGGATGCTCATATAGGCTCCTACATATTCTACGAAGATCTTTATTGGTCAAACCGCATAACAACATACGTTGTTCCCTTTGTCATCGGTATGTTACTTGCCCGAGATTCGATCATCGGTATCTCAATACTGATACGGAGCATCCCACGTTCATACCCATGTACACTCCGACTACTCTCCGAGCCCCAAGAGGACATATGACGAGACCTCGAGCATATGCCATTGGACACAAGGTGAACTCGCTCCTCTCTAAACCTTCACTTTCCACATGTGAGACATGGTTGCTACTTCAAGCGCGAACCATGTGCATACTCAGGTACACCCGAGGAGACCATGGAGAACCCAAGGACCAAGGCCGAGCGTGCGCGGAAGCATGGAAGAGGAGAAGGAAGAAGAGCCAGCTGCTACAGGCCCCGGACATCCGGCCAGGCCCGGACATCTGGCCCATCGCCCGGAAATCCGGCCCCCTTCTATCCAGGGAGCTCTAGAATTGGCCAAGCCAGCCCGGACATCCGGCCCCAGGCCCAGACATCCGGCCCCTCGCAAACCACTGGACATCTGGCCCCTTCTCCCGGAAATCCGGCACCTCCATCACCGAATGCATCTGGAAGACCCAGGCTAGCCCGGACATTCGGCACCTGCCTGTGCGCAGAGAGCGGGCCAAGGGCCCATGTATCCCCCTCTCACTTACCCCTTCATGGGCTAGCACTATATATACTCCCCCACCTCCTCCTAGTTAGGGTTAGTGATGGTTTAGCTCATATTTTGTGTGAGAGCCTTGCTCATCTACTTGGTTACTTCTCCTCGAAGCTCACGACCTCTTCGGAGAAGATCCCCCAAGCGGATTCAAGACCCCCTCAAGGGAAGACAATCAAGACCTCCTCACGGAGAAGAACGGCTACCCTTGTATCTTTCCTTTGTTGATTTTGAATCTTGTGCTACCTTATGTGTTCGGTGATCTAGCCCTTGTGTGATCGATTACTTGTCGGTTTAGTGATTCTCTCGTTTCTCCTCGTGTTTTGCCTTGTGTTTTCCGCGCGTTCTTCGTGTTCCTCGTAGGGATCCTCTCCAAACGTGAAAGATCGGCCCCTAGGGTTCCACCCTACATCATCTTGGTATCATGAGACACGTTGATCACGTTTTTGGAGCCCCTACCCCTATTTTTCTAGCTTGATTTTATTGATTTCGTCCTAAATCCGAAAATCCCCACCAAAAATAGCCCCCAATTTTTTTTGTGATTTATTGGTTTGATGAAGTGTTGTTGATTTTGATCCATGGATTTGCTTGGTTTCGAGTGGATCTAGCATCTCCCCAAGTTTCCCCACTTTCCATCCACGAAATCTCTCCAATTTTGCCCCCGAAATCATCAATTTCCGCCCCAAAATCGAGTTCCTCGAGTTCATCCTCGGATTTGGAGCCCGGACATCCGGCCCGACCACCGGAGCTCCGGCCAGCCCAGAGATCTGCCATTAGCCCGGACATCCGACTCCTGGAACGCATTTTCGTGCAAGTTTTTGGACATCAGGCCCCGGAAATCCGGCCCGACCCCCGGATGTCCGGCCCCTGGGATTTCAGTTGTTTTTGTTTCACCGTTTTGACCATAACTAATTCATCCGGAGTCCGTTTTTGACGTTCTTTAGCTCGTTTTGAAGCTATTGACATCCCCCATCCCACAAAAATACCACCAGCATCATTTGACTCCATCAAATTTTATGAATTTTGGCATCTTTGCCTAGGGCTTCCACCACATCATCCACTACACCACCACCGATTTCCGCAACCTAACCGATTTTGCTTGCCATAGCATTAGTGGTTGCTTGAGTAGTGATTCGACTCTCCTAAGGTGTTTCGGCTACTTAGGGATGGTTGCTTCTTCATCAACCACCACCACCACCACTTCCACATAACCTTGCCCACCATACACTTCCGACAACCCAACTTAACCCAATTTTGTTTGAGCTTGCTTGGTTGTGGCTTGTGTCTCCTAAGGTGTTTCGGCTACTTAGGGATGGCAACTTCAACTCCGACACGTGTATAGCCCATCATTCCACTTCCGCATTGCCAAGTGCAAACCACCACCGCTTTCCGCTACCACCATTTTGACATTTCACATTTGAGATTTTGAGTTCGCGGTTTTTCCGTTTCCTAAGGTGTTTCGGCTACTTAGGGACGAGTCTCCATCATCTTGGTTTCTACATGAAGAACACCGCCACTCATCATCGCCAAGGACGGTAACCTCCATATCATATTGGTATCGTGGTATCCCTCCATTGTATATTCCCCTTGCCATTGCATTGTTAACACCTGGCCCATTTTGCGTTACTTGCCTATCGAGACTAGCCATTTGAGTATTGCCGGCAACGTTACTTGTGCACATTAGTGATCATACTTCCCATAGCATACATACCATATCATCGTGGTGCATATATTGCTATCATATCTTGTGTCACAAGTTTGTTCCCGCATATACATAATTGCTATCTTGGTTTGTGCATCGTGCAAAAGTGGCCATACAAAAAAAAGAAATAAAGCTTTTAAGCAAAAGAAAGAGAGCAAAGAAGCTTGTAAGCAAGTGCCATAGCAGCATACCACATTGCATATAAGATTGTCATATCTGATCATCTTGGATCATCTTGAGAGAAACACCGGGAACCATACATACATAGCATACTTGGGATAGAAGTTTATACATTTTGCATCTTATAGGTTGTGCACAAGTGTCGTATCCGCCTATTGAGCAATCGTGCTAGCGTCTCTCTTGAGATGTGCAACACGAGCGTTTTCCGTGGATTCCACATTTTGTGCTCATTCCTTGGTTGCACGACCCCATTTATCTATCCGTGTGTGTGTGTGTTTCCGTGTGCCATTCTTTGCTATTGGTCCATTTGTTTCACTTGCGAATTTGTGAATCTCTTTCAACATTATTGACTCTTGCTAACATTTTGCATTAAATTTTTGTGCCACTATCCTCACCGAGCTCCACCATAAGCTTTTACTTGTGTAGGTGTGAGAACTGACAAGGATTGGTACCAATAGTGCTATTTCATTGTCCGCATTTGAGTGAACTTGATTCATTGTCAACATCGGTCAACATACATTGGTATAAGTTCTTCTCTTTCTCCCACTCATATTTGCTCGAGTCTTGTGATGGATAGGCAACGCATTTCATCTCTGGTCTACGACAATAACGACGGCGTGAACAACTACATCAACAAAGCGTCTATCTTCGATCTACAATGACAAATGCAAGGCGCACAATCAAGATTGCGAGAGCGCATCGAGAACATCTCCATCGACATTCGTCACTCCGAAGCAAGGAAAAGGGACTACTTCGACAAGAAGCTTTCCGCACATATAGAGGAGCAAGATGCAAGGATGGAGGAGATTAGAGCCTTGATCATGTCTTCTTCCCCTTCGTCATCTTCTAGGCGGCGACGTTCAAGCCACAAGTCTTCGAAGCGCGAAAAAGATGCAAGTGCAAATCATCCTCGTCCACATCTACATGGCGACCACCATCAAATTCATGATCAACATCGTCATGAAGGGCAAGTCACCTCCAAGCAACATGTGCACGACGACGAACGACATCTACTACGAGCTCAAGCACGACAACGACATCATCATCATGAAGATGCTCTACAAGCGCAAATGCACAAGTCCTAACAAGCCCTACTTCACGCCAAGTCCAAGCTTCAAGAGCACAAACGAAGACTGAGGGAGTCCTGGATTAGGGGGGGTCCGGATGGCCGGACTAAGACCTTTGGCCGGACTCCCGGACTATGAAGATACAAGATTGAAGACTCCGTCCCGTGTCTGGATGGGACTTTCCTTGGCGTGGAAGGCAAGCTTGGCGATACGATATGAAGATCTCCTCCCATTGTAACCGACTCTGTGTAACCCAAGCCCTCTCCGGTGTCTATATAAACCAGAGAGTTTTAGTCCGTAGGACGAACAACAATCATACCATAGGCTAGCTTCTAGGGTTTAGCCACTCCGATCTCGTGGTAGATATACTCTTGTACTACCCATATCATCAACATTTATCAAGCGGGAGTAGGGTTTTACCTCCATCGAGAGGGCCCGAACCTGGGTAAAAACATCGTGTCCCTTGTCTCCTATTACCATCCGCCTAGACGCACAGTTCGGGACCCCCTACCCGAGATCCACTGGTTTTGACATCGACATTGGTGCTTTCATTGAGAGTTCCTCTATGTCGTCGCCTTTAGGCCCGATGGCTTCTTCGCTCGACAATCGCGATGCGGTCCGGGATGAGACTTTTCTCCCCGGACAGATCTTCGTATTCGGCGGCTTCGCACTGCGGGTCGACTCGTTCGGCCATCTGGAGCAGATCGAAAGCTACGCCCCTGGCCACCAGGTCAGGTTTGGAAGCTTAAACTACACGGCCGACATCCGCGGGGACTTGATCTTCGACGGATTCGAGCCACGACCGGGCGCACCGCACTGTCACGATGGGCATGATTTAGCTCTGTCATCGGACAACACTCAGAGCGTCGCTCAGGTGTCCGCTCCGACCATTAGCTCGAAGCCCGCTGCACCAGTCGGGGACGGACGGTTGGACGCCGCCCCGGAAGCTGCAACCTCTATGGCGATAGAGCCGGATACTAGCCTGGTCCCTCGCAAGGCCCGTGACTCCAAGGTGCCGGACTCCGATCCAGACTTAGTGAATCCCGCACCTCTTCCGATTAAGCCCGACTGGGCTCCGGTCATGGAGTTCACCGCCGCGGATGTCTTTCAGCACTCGCCTTTCGGCAATATCCTGAATTCATTAAAGTCTCTCTCTTTGTCAGGAGAGCCCTGGCCGAACTACGGCCAACACGGTTGGGATGCGGACGACGAAGAATTTCGAAGCCCACCCACCACCCACTTCGTAGCCACTGTCGACGATTTAACCGACATGCTCGACTTTGACTCCGAAGACATCGACGGCATAGACGCCGATGAAGGAGACAATCGAGAACCAGCACCTATAGGGAACTGGAAAGCCACCTCGTCATATGACATATACATGGTGGACACCCCTAAAGCGGGGGATGGCGAGGAGAAAACGGAGGATGACCCCTCCAAGAAGCAACCCAAGCGCCGACGTCAGCGGCGCCGCTCTAAGTCCTACCAAAGCAAAAACAGCGATTCCGGCACCGGAGATAACAACACGCCGGACAGCGCCAAAGACAACCCCCTCCAGCAGGATTCAGTGCAGGAGGACGAAGGAGCCAACCCTCATGAGAGAGCGGCCGACAAAGAGGATGAGGACGACAATTACATGCCTCCCTCCGAAGACGAGGCAAGCCTCGACGACGACGAATTCGTCATGCCAGAGGATCCCGTCGAACAAGAGCGTTTCAAACGCAGGCTCGTAGCCACGGCAAGCAGCCTCAAGAAGAAACAACAGCAGCTTAGAGCTGACCAAGACTTGCTAGCCGACAGATGGACCGAAGTCCTGGTGGCCGAAGAGTATAAACTAGAACGCCCATCCAAGAGCTACCCAAAGCGCAGGCTGCTACCCCAACTTGAGGAGGAAGCAACTAAACCTACATCACTAGTGTATGATGCGCCCGATCGGCCACCCCGTGGCCGCGATAGAGAGGCCTTCAGGCCCTCAACCCAAGCCGCACCCCGACACCGCTCAAAACATACCGGAGTACGGGGAGACGCAACAGACCTGCAAGACATCTTGGAGAATAAGGCAAGGCAAACAAGATCGATCTACGGATCGCATGGGCGCCCCGCTTCATGTGACGCGCCGTCACGCCGGATACAATAAGTATGGCCCGGCCGAATACAACAGACCAAGCTCGTCTGAGCTGCGTTGTGATATAGCCCAGTACAGGGGCGCTGCACACCCACTATGCTTCACAGACGAAGTAATGGATCATCAAATCCCCGAGGGCTTCAAACCCGTAAACATTGAATCATACGATGGCACAACATATCCTGCGGTATGGATCGAGGATTATCTCCTTCATATCCACATGGCCCGTGGTGATGATCTACACGCCATCAAATACCTCCCGCTCAAGCTCAAAGGACCAGCTCGACATTGGCTTAACAGCCTGCCAGCAGAGTCAATTAGTTGTTGGGAGGACCTGGAATCCGCATTCCTTGACAACTTCCAGGGAACGTATGTGTGACCACCAGACGCCGATGACCTAAGCCACATAATCCAATAGCCAGAGGAATCGGCCAGACAATTCTGGACACGGTTCCTAACCAAGAAAAACCAAATAGTCGATTGTCCGGACGCCGAGGCCCTTGCAGCCTTCAGACACAACATCCGAGATGAATGGCTTGCCCGACACCTAGGACATGAAAAGCCGAAGTCTATGGCAGCCCTCATGACACTCATGACCCGCTTCTGTGCGGGAGAAGACAGCTGGCTGGCTCGTAGCAATAACATAACCAAGAGCCCCGACAATTCGGATACCAAGGATAACAACGGCAGGTCACGTCGCAACAAGCATAAGCGCCGCATTAACGGTGACAATACTGAAGATACGGCAGTCAATGCCGGATTCAGAGGCTCTAAACCGGGTCAGCGGAAGAAGCCATTCAAAGAAACCCTCAGGGCCCATCCAGCTTAGACCGGATACTCGATCGCTCGTGCCAGATACACGGCACCCCCGAACAGCCAGCCAATCACACCAACAGGGATTCTTGGGTGTTCAAGAAGGCAGGCAAGTTAAGTGCCGAGACCAGAGACAAGGGGCTACATAGCGATGACGAGGAGGGGGCCCGGCCGCCGAACAACAAAGGACAGAAGGGATTTCCCCCGCAAGTTCGGACGATGAATATGATATACGCAACCCACATCCCCAAAAGGGAGCGGAAGCATGCTCTCAAGGACGTCTATGCGCTGGAGCCAGTCGCCCCAAAGTTCAACCCATGGTCCTCCTGCCCGATCGCCTTCGATTGAAGGGACCATCCCACCAGCATCTGTCACGGCGGATTCGCCGCACTGGTCCTAGACCCAATTATCGACGGATTTCACCTTACTAGAGTCCTAATGGACGGCGGCAGTAGCCTGAACCTGCTTTATCAGGACACAGTGCGAAAAATGGGCATCGATCCTTCAAGGATTAAACCCACAAAGACAACCTTCAAAGGTGTCATACCAGGGGTAGAAGCCAGCTATACAGGCTCGGTCACACTCGAGGTGGTCTTCGGATCCCCGGATAACTTCCGGAGCGAGGAGTTAATCTTCGACATAGTCCCATTCTGCAGCGGCTATCATGCCCTGCTCGGACGAACCGCATTTGCAAAATTCAATGCGGTGCCGCACTACGCATATCTCAAGCTCAAGATGCCAGGACCTCGCGGAGTCATCACGGTAAACGAAAACACCGAACGCTCTCTCCGAACGGAGGAGCACACGGCAGACGTGGCAGCGGAAGTACAGAGTAGCCTCTCAAGGCAGTTCTCCAATCCAGGCGTCAAACGTCCGGACAATGTCAAGCGAGCCCGAAGTAACCTACAACAATTCCGGCTGACACGTTCCGAGCAAGCATAGCAGTGCGGCCCCAACCCCAGCCCCCGCCAAATGGCGATACTGGTACCACGCGTACATAATTATGCCTTAGAGATACCATGGGCATAAGGGGAGGGGCACAACAACGGCACGCCCAGAATGCGGCTCAACCGCACTAAGGGGATCCCTATTTCGCCGTTTTCCTTTTCACACACTTTCAGGACCCAACTATTCGGAAGGCCTGTCCGGCAATACACTCGCCGAACCCACGATGCAACAGCCAGGGAGGAAGCAAGCCACGTCAAAAGTCCAGGTGGTCTCTATAACGAGTTTAATACCTGTTTTACTTACAATTCTGCAGCTTGCCCCTCGAGGGGAATATGTCCAATACTCCCATCTCTTGCTTACCACACTTCTTGTATCGTTCTGCTTTCGCAGCAGCCCTTTTTTAATAAACAATATATAGCTCTGACCTATTATTGTACTTATCTATTTTTACATACAAATATGTTCAGTCATGACATTCTGCAACCATACACTTTGGTACGGATAATACACCAGGGGCTTACAACACCCCATAACATGGTGTGAGAAGACCGAACACTCTAACGAGTGCGGCACCCCGAACTTATAGCACTATATGCATCGGCTCCGAATCATGTCTTTGGTCAATAGTTGGGTTTGCCCGGCTCCCATGTTTTGGTACCTTACGTTCCGCATTGTTGGCTAAGGTAGCGCTGGGAGAACTACTACGATTGTGCCCCAGTTGAGCTGGGTTAACACCTCAGTAGAGAAAGCTAAAACTAACTGTCATGATAGTGCGAGAGACCGGTCGCTGTTCGCGAGGTTTCTTCGAGTCCTTAAAGACTTATGCCGCTTCGAGCGAGGAACCGGACTTATCCGGCTTAGGCGTGGATAGCGCCCCGAACTCGGTCTTCCGAATACTAGGGGCTTCGCCGAAATTTAAAATTATAGAATTCTATGGCTAAGTGAGAGCGACAAAGCATTATATGTCCGACGGCCTAGTTCGTTGTGCTGAACGCCTCCCTAGATGGACCCAAGAATGGGAACAAGAGCACTCAGGTTTATCCCGAACACCCCAGCACTCGTGGCATGGGGGTCGAAGCCGACGACTTGCATCTCTCAGATTTGATAAACGGCTGCACAGAAGGTAATATTTTAAATTAACAAGCGTTGCTTAATGCATATGAACAAAGCTTCAGCGTACAGGATTACAAATGCGAGTCTACTCAAAAATTACATCTTTGGAGCACCCATCCACTATATGGCGGGCACCCTTCAGAATGCTATTGTAATACATCTCGGGCGTACGATACTCCTTGCCCGGCGGTGGCGCGTCCGACAACAGCTTCTCCGCGTCTAGCTTGCCCCAGTGCACCTTAGCACGGGCAAGGGCCCGACGGGCACCTTCAATACAAACGGAGCGCTTGACGACCTCAATCCACGGACACACGTCCACCAGCCGCCGCACCAGACCGAAGTAGCTCCCAGGCATGACTTCTCCAGGCCACAGCCGAGCTATGAGGCCCTTCATGGCCTGTTCGGCCACCTTGTGGAGCTCGACCAGCTGCTTCAGCTAGTCGCTCAGGGGCACCGGATGTTCGGCCTTAGCATACTGAGACCAGAACACTTTTTCCGTCGAGCTCCCCTCTTCAGCTCGGTAGTATGCGGCGGCATCAGACACACTACGGGGCAGATCGGCGAATGCTCCTGGAGAGCTCCGGATTCGGGTAAGTAGCAGATAATTAACTTTTATATTTTTTCTTTGCATAAAGAATGCCTTACCCGCCGCTATCTTCTTCATCGCCTCGATCTCCTGAAGGGCCTTCTGGGCTTCGGCCTTAGCGGTCTTGGCACTCTCGAGAGCCAAGGCAAGCTCGGACTCTCGAGTCTTCGAGTCACGCTCCAAACTCTCGTGTTTTTCCATGAGAGCCTAGAGCTCTTGCTGCACCTCCGCCACCCGCGCCTCCTGCTTCTCTCGCTCGGTGCGCTCCAAGGCCGCACTCTTTTAGGCCTTGGAGACCGCCTCCTTCAGGGTCGCCACCTCGGTCGTGGCTCCTGCAACATTTACGTTGGTCCTGTTATTATTTTGCAACCAAGTATTTCTATATACATTTACAGGAGGTACTATGTACCCTCTTTATCCTTGAGCTGCTTCTTGACACGGCCGAGCTCGCTCTCGGACTGCTCGAGGCTTTCCTTCAATGCATTGACCTCTGCAGTCAGTGCGGTAGAGGTCAGCAGCACAGCCTGCATTCCCATATTGACATATTTCTATTAGACTCCTGCGTATATCTTTTTAGATCCTCAGCTCGGCTTTTCTTTCTGAACACCAAACTGAGCATCAGGGGCTACTGTCTATGCGGTAATATTTTTTATATATGTTTTTGAACACATACCTCAAAGCCCGTTAACAGGCTTGTGCAGGCTTCCATCAGCCCGCTCTTGGCGGACTGAACCTTCTTAATCACCGCACTCATAACAGTGCGGTGTTCTTCGTCGATGGAGGCGCCGTTAAGCGCCTCCAGCAAATTGTCCGGCGCCTCCGGGTGGACGGAAGTCGCCGGCGTCGCAGGCTTGCCCTTCTTATGAAGGCGCTGCCTGTCGAACTCTAGAACCGCTGATGGTTCTGGAGCAGTGTCCGGCCCGGGGCCGGACTTAGATCCCTCCGGGGCTTTACCCCCTTTGGGCCTGGAGTCCGAAAGGTTGCCTTGTGGCGCCTCTAGGACCACCTCCCCCAGGTTTTGTCCCCTACGGGACTCCACCTCAGCGTCATCTGTAGGGAGAGGGGAGGAGGCCGTCGGAAGTGAAGCGCTATTCACGTCTGACGAATTCATAGATCCGCTCGACAAATCGCCAAGCTGAGCTCTGGGCGGACTGCATGATTAGCTTCGGCGTTAAAATCTATCGAATAATAAAGGAGTGCAATAAGTCATTCGGGTAGCCGGACACTTACGATTTTGCCAGGGGGTTGACCCTGGATGGCCAGTCCCCCATGCCGTCTTCGGCGTCGGGGGCGTAGTCCGGCAGAAGGGTCTTCCCCTTCTTGGACCCTCCGGCTTCCCCAGTTGGGGCAGCCTTTCTCTTCTTTCATCCCCCCGTTGGAGGGGGAGAGGCATCTTCTTCTTCTTCCTCCTCCTCATCTTCGGAGGCGGAGGGTGCGTTGGGGCCGTCAGGCAAATCCGACGACACCGGACGCCGGGAACTCTTTCGGGTCCCCGTGGCCTTCTCCTTGGCCTTCTTCTCCGGCACCATGTGAGGTGTCGAAACTAGTAGCTTCGCTAAGTGTGCGTCTACTGGGCCTTCGGGCAAAGGGGCCGGACAGTCAAACTGTCCGGATGTCCTCTTCTAGTCCTGTCAAAGGAACGGGAGTTTAGATTCCACATAAAGTCACACTATGAAATTCGGGTATCCCGTAAGGGACTAAATGTAAGCTTACTTCGGAGGCTTGACATTTGGCGCAGAATCTGCGATCCTCGGTGACGGGAGGGGAGACCTCGGAACTCTTGAAAAGCACCTTCCAGGCGTCCTCATGCTTCGTTTCGAAGAGCCGGGATAGAGTCTGGTGCTGGGCTGGGTCGAACTCCCACAAATTGAAGTCCCGTCGTTGACACGGGAGGATCCGGTGGAAGAGCATGACCTGGACCATGTTGACAAGCTTGACATTCTTGGTCACCAGGTCTCGGACGCAGGTTTGGAGTCCGGTCACCTCTTCCAGATTACCCCACGACAGGCCCGTCTCTTTCCAAGATGTGAGCCGGGTGGGGATGCCGGATCGAAATTCGGGGGCCGCTGCTCATTTAGGGTCACGCGGCTCGGTGATATAAAACCACCCCGATTGCCACCCTTTGATGGTTTCCACGAAGGCACCCTCGAGCCAGGTGACGTTGGCTATCTTGCCCACCATGGCACCTTCGCATTCCGCCTGTCGGCCTTGCACGACCTTCGGCTTGACGCTGAAGATCTTCAGCCATAGGCCAAAGTGGGGCTGGATGCGGAAGAAGGCCTCGCACACGATGATAAATGCCGAGATATTGAGGATGAAGTTCGGGGCCAGATCGTGGAAGTCCAGGCCGTAGTAGAACATGAGCTCCCGGACGAACGGGTGAAGAGGAAAAACCAGTCCGCGGAGGAAATGGGGAAGAAAAACAACCCTCTCATGGGGCCTGGGGGTTGGGATGAGTTGCCCCACATCTGGAAGCCGGTGCGCGATGTCGTTAGACAAGTATCCGGCCTTCCTCAGGTTTTTGATTTGCCCCTCCGTGACGGAGGAGGCCATCCATCTACCTCCCGCTCCGGACATGGTTGGAGAAGGTTGATGTGGGAAGTGCGGGCTTGGGCGCTGGAGCTCGAGCGCGCAGGGACGGATAAGCAGAGGAGGAAGAAGGCGTGAATGGAAAGGGCGGATTCTTATCCCCTTATATGGGCGGCCAAAACTACGAGCCCCCCATAGGCCTAATAAAAACTCGCTTATCTCCCAAGCGCCGCGGTTAGTGGCGCGGTTGGGTTCCCACGCCCGTATTGATGAGAATCCCGGAATAAGGAGACACGATCTCTGCTTTGACAAGACGTGCCAAGGAAACCGCCTCGCTAAACGCGCTGAGGTGGAACAATAAAATGAATAAAAGCCTGGTTGTGGCATGATGTCACACCACGGAATACGTCAGCAGATCCGATTAACGCAAATATTATTCTCTCTATGGTGGAATGTGGAACTTATTTTGCAGAGCCGGACACTACCCCGGTGTTCAACATGTTCTATGAAATATTCAGAGGAGGAACCCGCCTTGCAATGCCAAAGACAACTTGCGCGCCGGACTCGTCGTCATTGAAGCCTGGTTTAGGGGCTACTGAGGGAGTCCTGGATTAGGGGGTGTCCGGATGGCCGGACTAAGACCTTTGGCCGGACTCCCGGACTATGAAGATACAAGATTGAAGACTCCGTCCCGTGTCCGGATGTGACTTTCCTTGGAGTGGAAGGCAAGCTTGGCGATATGATATGAAGATCTCCTCCCATTGTAACCGACTCTTTGTAACCCTAGCCCTCTCCGGTGTCTATATAAACCGGAGAGTTTTAGTCCATAGGACGAACAACAATCATACCATAGGCTAGCTTCTAGGGTTTAGCCACTCTGATCTCGTGGTAGATCTACTCTTGTACTACCCATATCATCAATATTAATCAAGCAGGAGTAGGGTTTTACCTCCATCGAGAGGGCCCGAACCTGGGTAAAAACATCGTGTCCCTTGTCTCCTGTTACCATCC
>NC_057804.1:245432551-245436257 GCF_018294505.1 Triticum aestivum
CAATCAGTCAGAGTCTCAGGGGCTAGATCCTATGGGTGCGCTAATCACGCACCCATAGAACAAAATTCTGAGTAATCAGTTACTAAGTGCAGGACCAGCTCCAGATCACTCAATTGTTTTTTATTATAAGGTGAGTTTAACGCTCCTCCGCGGACTCATTTTGAGCCTTTTTCTAGGACCCAAAGCATGAAACTCATATGTTTGAATCTAGAGCTGACTCGTATTGACATTCCTCCGGGATAAGAATGGCATCTCTCCAAGAGAGCAGTCCATGTGTCAAACTTGTTTCCCAGTGAGGGAGTCCTGGATTAGGGGGTGTCCGGATGGCCGGACTAAAACCTTTCGCCGGACTCCCGGACTATGAAGATACAAGATTGAAGACTCCGTCCCGTGTCCGGATGGGACTTTCCTTGGCGTGGAAGGCAAGCTTGGCGATACGATATGAAGATCTCCTCCCATTGTAACCGACTCTGTGTAACCCTAGCCCTCTCCGGTGTCTATATAAACCGGAGAGTTTTAGTCCGTAGGACGAACAACAATCATACCATAGGCTAGCTTCTAGGGTTTAGCCACTCTGATCTCGTGGTAGATCTACTCTTGTACTACCCATATCATCAATATTAATCAAGCAGGAGTAGGGTTTTACCTCCATCGAGAGGGCCCGAACCTGGGTAAAAACATTGTGTCCCTTGTCTCCTGTTACCATCCGCCTAGACGCACAGTTCGGGACCCCCTACCCGAGATCCGCCGGTTTTAACACCGACATTGGTGCTTTCATTGAGAGTTCCTCTATGTCGTCGCCTTTAGGCCCGATGGCTTCTTCGCTCGACAATCGCGATGTGGTCCGGGATGAGACTTTTCTCCCAGGACAGATCTTCGTATTTGGCGGCTTCGCACTGCGGGCCGACTTGTTCGGCCATCTGGAGCACATTGAAAGCTACGCCCCTGGCCACCAGGTCAGGTTTGGAAGCTTAAACTACACGGCTGACATCCGCGGGGACTAGATCTTCGATGGATTCGAGCCACGACCGGGCGCGCCGCACTATCACGATGGGCATGATTTAGCTCTGTCATCGGACAACACCTAGAGCGTCGCTCAGGTGTTCGCTCCGACCATTAGCTCGGAGCCCACTGCGCCAGTTGGGGACGGACGGTTGGACGCTGCCCCGGAAACTACAACCTCCACGGTGATAGAGCCGGATACCAGCCTAGTCCCTCGCAAGGCCCATGACTCCAAGGTGCCGGACTTCGTAAATCCCGCACCTCTTCCAATTAAGCCCGAATGGGCTTCGGTCATGGAGTTCACCTCCGCGGATGTCTTTCAGCACTCGCCTTTCGGCAATATCCTGAATACATTAAAGTCTCTCTCTTTGTCAGGAGAGCCCTGGCCAAACTACGGCCAACACGGTTGGGATGCGGACGACGAAGAATTTCGAAGCCCACCCACCACCCACTTTGTAGCCAGTGTCGACGATTTAACCGACATGCTCGACTTTGACTCCGAAGACATCGACGGCATGGACGCCGATGAAGGAGACGATCAAGAACCAGCACCTATAGGGAACTAGAAAGCCACCTCGTCATATGACATATACATGGTGGACACCCCTAAAGCGGGGGATGGCGAGGAGAAAACGGAGGATGACCCCTCCAAGAAGCAACCCAAGCGCCGACGTCGGCGGGGCCGCTCTAAGTCCCGCCAAAGCAAAAATAGCGATTCCAGCACCGGAGATAACAACACGTCGGACAGTGCCGAAGACAACCCCCTCTAGCAGGATTCAGTGCATGAGGACAAAGGAGCCAGCCCTCATGAGAGAGCGGCCGACAAAGAAGATGAGGACGCCAATTACATGCCTCCCTCCGAAGACGAGGCAAGCCTCGACGACAATGAATTCATCGTGCCAGAGGATCCTGTCAACCAAGAGAGTTTCAAACGCAGACTCGTAGCCACAGCAAGAAGCCTCAAGAAAAAACAGCAGCAGCTTAGAGCTGACCAAGACTTGCTAGCCGACAGATGGACCGAAGTCCTGGCGGCCGAAGAGTATAATCTAGAACGCCCATCCAAGAGCTACCCGAAGCGCAGGCTGCTACCCCAACATGAGAAGGAAGCAACTAAACCTACATCACCAGCATATGATGCGCTCGATCGGCCACCCCGTGGCCGCGATAGAGAGGCCTTCAGGCCCTCAACCCAAGCCGCACCCCGACACCGCTCAAAACATACCAGAGTACGGGGAGACGCAACAGACCTGCGAGACATCTTGGAGAATAAGGCAAGGCAAACAAGATCGATCTACGGATCGCATGGGTGCCCCGCCTCACATGACGCTAGCCGTCACGCCGGACACAATAAGTATGGCCCGGCCGAATACAACAGACCAAGCTCGTCCGAGCTGCGTCGTGATATAGCCCAGTACAGGGGCGCCGCACACCCACTATCCTTCATAGACGAAGTAATGGATTATCAAATCCCTGAGGGCTTCAAACCCGTAAACATCAAATCATACGATGGCACAATAGATCCTGCGGTATGGATCGAGGATTATCTCCTTCATATCAACATGGCCCGTGGTGATGCTCTACATGCCATCAAATACGTCCCGCTCAAGCTTAAAGGACCAGCTCGACATTGGCTTAACAGCCTGCCAGCAGAGTCAATTAGTTGTTGGGAGGACCTAGAATCCGCATTCCTTGACAACTTCCAGGGCACGTATGTGCGACCACCAGACGCCGATGACCTAAGCCACATAATCCAGCAGCTAGAGGAATCGGCCAGATAATTCTGGACAAGGTTCCTAACCAAGAAAAACCAAATAGTCGATTGTCCGGACGCCGAGGCCCTTGCAGCCTTCAGACACAACATCCGAGACGAATGGCTTGCCCGGCACCTAGGATAGGAAAAGCCAAAGTCTATGGCTACCCTCACGACACTCATGACCCGCTTCTGTGTGGGAGAAGACAGCTGGCTAGCTCGTAGCAATAGCATAACCAAGAGCCCTGGCAATTCGGATACCAAGGATAACAACGGCAGGTCACATTGCAACAAGCATAAGTGCCGTATTAATGGTGACAATACTGAAGATACGACAGTCAATGCCGGATTCAGAGGCTCTAAACCGGGTCAGTGGAAGAAGCCATTCAAAAGAAACCCTCAGGGCCCATCCAGCTTAGACCGGATACTCGATCGCTCGTGCCAGATACACGGCACCCCCGAACAGCCAGCCAATCACACCAATAGGGATTGTTGGGTGTTCAAGCAGGCAGGCAAGTTAAGTGCCGAGACCAGAGACAAGGGGCTACATAGCGATGACGAGGAGGGGCCCCGGCCGCCGAACAACAAAGGACAGAAGGGATTTCCCCCGCAAGTTCGGACGGTGAATATGATATACGCAACCCACATCCCCAAAAGGGAGCGGAAGCGTGCTCTCAAGGACGTCTATGCGCTGGAGCCAGTCGCCCCAAAGTTCAACCCATGGTCCTCCTGCCCGATCACCTTCGATCGAAGGGACCATCCCACCAGCATCCGTCACGGCGGATTCGCCGCACTGGTCCTAGACCCAATTATCGACGGATTTCACCTTACCAGAGTCCTAATGGACGGCGGCAGTAGCCTGAACCTGCTTTATCAGGACACAGTGCGAAAAATGGGCATAGATCCTTCAAGGATTAAACCCACAAAGACAACCTTCAAAGGTGTCATACCAGG
>NC_057804.1:245436267-245558654 GCF_018294505.1 Triticum aestivum
CTGTGCGTCTAGGCGGATGGTAACAGGAGACAAGGGACACGATGTTTTTACCCAGGTTCGGGCCCTCTCGATGGAGGTAAAACCCTACTCCTGCTTGATTAATATTGATGATATGGGTAGTACAAGAGTAGATCTACCACGAGATCGGAGTGGATAAACCCTAGAAGCTAGCCTATGGTATGATTGTTGTTCGTCCTACGGACTAAAACTCTCCAGTTTATATAGACACCGGAGAGGGCTAGGGTTACACAGAGTCGGTTACAATGGGAGGAGATCTTCATATCGTATCGCCAAGCTTGCCTTCCACACCAAGGAAAGTCCCATCTGGACACGGGACGGAGTCTTCAATCTTGTATCTTCATAGTCTGGGAGTCCGGCCAAAGGTCTTAGTCCAGCCATCCGGACACCCCCTAATCCAGGACTCCCTTAGTAGCCCCTGAACCAGGCTTCAATGACGACGAGTCCGGCGCACAAGTTGTCTTCGGCATTGCAAGGCGGGTTCCTCCTCCGAATATTCCATAGAAGATGTTGAACACCTGGGTAGTGTCTGGCTCTGCAAAATAAGTTCCACATTCCATCTTAGAGAGAATAATATTTGTATCAATCGGATCTGCTGACGTATTCCGCGGTGTGACATCATGCCACGGCCAGGCTTTTATTCATTTTATTGTTCCACCTCAGCGCGTTTAGCGAGGCAGTTTCCTTGGCACGTCTTGTCAAAGCAGAGATCGTGTTCCCTTATTCCGGGATTCTCATCAATACGGGTGTGGGTAACCCAACCGTCACTTGGGTATGACTCCCTAATTGAAAGCGAGTCTCAAATGGTTACGGGGAGGGCTCTTGGTATTCACCTCCTTTATAAAGGAACCAAGGCCCGACTCCCTTCTTCTCAAACCAATCAAATCCGCCCCTCGCTTCGAGTTCCAACACCCAAAGCTCTAGTTTTAGGCGCTTCGGACCTTCGAAGATGTCCGGCTCTGACCTACAAGGCCGGTGGATGCCTTCCTCCATTACGGAAGAAGATGTGCGAAAGCTAAGAGATGCCAGGTATCTAACCAGCGAAATCTCGCATAGACTGCCTACTCAAGGGCAAGCGGTTCCCGCTCCCCAGCCCGGTGAAAGCATGGTGTTCACATCTCACTTCCTTCGGGGGCTAGGCTTCCCGATCGATCCCTTTGTGAGGGGGCTTATGTATTACTACGGGCTGGAGTTCCACGACCTAGCTCCGGAGTCCATCATCCAGATCTCATCATTCATTGTCGTGTGCGAGGCCTTCTTCCATATCACCCCTCACTTCGGATTGTGGCTAAAAACTTTCAAAGTGGAACCGAAAATGATCGAGGGGCAGCATGCTGAGTGCGGAGGGGCTATAATAAGCAAGATGGATGACGCTCCATGGCCCGAAGGCTCTTTTCAAGAGGAGTTCGGCTTATGGCAACGAGACTAGTTTTACATCACAGCCCCTAGGGGTACCACATGGGTGGCACCACCTACGTTTCGCTCGGGTCCCCCACCACGGCTGGCGTCATGGGTTAACAAAGGACTTATCTGGGGGCCGCCCAAAGACGTGCCCTTGCTGCAGGGCCATATTTCAGATCTTCTAGAAAGGGATATCAATTTGACCGTAGTGGCGCAAGTCATGGTGATTCGCCGCACACTGCCCTGCAAACGTCGACCTCTCCGCCTATGGGAGTTCAATCCGGAGGGACCACAAGTCCTACAACATTTCATGGGAATGACACCCATGGAGATGTACAAATTGTTCTTCGGATCACAAGCAAGGTGTCCGGATTTGTCCGAGGACGCAGGTCTGAGCTGCAATCGCCCGGATGCTAAAGTAAGTAGCCCCGTATTTGGATACACCATCCATATTTTTATCAAATCTACCCTTTAGAAAAGTTGTCCTTCAAACAGGAGTGGATGGCGAAGGCAAAGCTTATCAGGTGTCCAGCCCCCCTGCCCGAGACCGTGCCGAATCCCATGCTGACCAGGATGCTGGAGGTCGCGCCGTTGGCGGAAGGCGAAGAGGGGACCGAAGGAGCTACCGCCTCCACGAAGGAGGCCGTTAGGAAGGGAAGAATCGAAAATTCTCCCGACCAGGGAAAGAAAAGGACTGCCTCTAAAGACCCAGAGGTGATAACCTCAAAACGTTGAAAGAAATCTTCGTCAGAGGGTTCGACACTGGAGAACGCCCCAGCCGAATCGCCCCCTAAAGGGGACCCGCTCTCCCCCGAGGCGTAAGTGAAGGGAGGGCTTCCATAATGAATCACACTCATGTTTTATTCCTGAGGAAAATAACCGAAGCATTATTTTGCAGTTCGGATCTCAACCCTTCTCAGCAGAGCTCATCTTCAGGGGATCTTCGTCCAGAGATGATAGAGAGCGAAACGCCTCCCCTTGTTCCACCGTCTCACGAGGCTGGCGACCCCGAGGTATCGTCCCGGAGGGTTTTTTCAAGTCCTGACCCTGGAAAAGGTCGTCAGACTAGTCCGACACCCTCTTGCGCGCCGGCGGAGGGGCTGAAGGATCTGCTTGGTAGGGCGTCCATCTCAGAAGAACACCGTACGTTGATGGATACGGTGATTGAAAGGATTTCATCCGCGGAAAGTGGATTGTACGAGGCTGCTAGGAGTTTACTAACAGGCTTTGAGGTATGTAAAAAAGGTGTACCTTTCGGTAGGGCCGCATATTAAATGTGCCCTGTATGAATAGTAGCCCCTGAGACTGTGTGTGTCGTCACGAGTGACGGCACACAGAGGATCATAACCCCAGGTATAATATGTCGCCTATTCTATGAAGGTGGCGAGGTGTTCGGTGGCTAGCCGGACTGATGAATCTGCTGAACTGAAGTGGCAACTTCACGTAGCAGATGCCGACATCGCGCTTGTAAATAAGCGGCTAGACGAGGCTCAAGGTATGTTCAAAAGACACCCAGTAATAGGAGCTTGATGCTCGGGCCTTATATATATATATTATGTAGATGGTGCTGCTGCCGTGGAGAACCTTCGGGCGGAACTTGCCCGAGCCAAGGAGCAAGCAAGGAAAAGTGATGCGGCTGCCATTAAAGCGGCTGAAGAGCTAAGAGACGAACAGGCTGCTCATTGCCAGAGCAAGAAGGAAATAGCGAGATGGCCAAAAAATTGAAGGGTGCTACCGACCGCTGTAAATTTCTTGAACAAGCAGGTAAGGCGGCTCAGAAGGACCTTGAAAAGATCACTGCCGAAGCCAAGGATACTCGCTCTGCCATGAGAGCGATGAAAGAGGAGCTGCGTCAGGCCGGAGATATCACGGCTGTAAAGCCTTATATGCTGCGGATGAAGTTCGGAGACCCCAAGTATGTTCCATTAGACCGGCAGTGGAGTGCGGAAAACGCTTATCTGGATTTGGCCGCAAGTGCGGCGGACGCGACCGAACACTTCCGCAGCCGAGGTGACCATGAGTTGGAAGAGCTTTTTTGGTCGCAGTACCACAATCTAGAACGCTCACTGTCAGTGTCCGACCATTTAGCCGCCTGGGCAGAGCTGAACAGATTATCCGGACTCGCCATGAGGTATGTTGCGAGTCGTCTATGGCCGGAGAAGCCGGAGCCGAAGAGTTATTTTGGCTTGGTGCAGCAGTTCCTTGGTTCAGTGCCACATGCTGATGCGATGAAGAGGTCGGCATGCATAAAGGGCGCACAGATGGCTCTTGCCCGTGTCAAAACATACTGGGCAGATATGAAGGCCAGTATTGTTGCGTCCCAGGATTCAGACGAAAGCCGAGTACCCACCAAGCACTATTTTGAGGAAGTTCTTCCTGGCGCTCGTATAATAGAGTCGCAGTGTGTCGGGGAAACTGATCCACGAACACCTATGGGGCCGGCGGACCGGGCCCCTTTCGGTTCGGCGGGGGGCGGATGTCGCACGAAGAGCGGATCGAGGCGAAGCACATGAGCAGTTTACCCAGCTTCGGAGCTATCCGGAGAGATAACACTCCTACTGCTGTTTGTCTGATTGCATTGAGTTCTTGCTCGGGTACACTGAGTGCTACAGTACACACGAGACCGAGCGTGAGTGTTCCCTGGTTCCCAACTGAAGCGAACTCTCTCTACGTTGCGCATGGGCCTCCTTTTATATGTTCAAAGGGGTCACCGACATGTGGCAACGCAGAGAAGGGTAAAAATGGAAAAGGGGTTGCGGTTGGTACAACCACCTGCACAGTGCATCCTACCTAACCCTGACGGCAGGGGACAAAGGCATTAAATGCCCGTCTGCGTCGCCCAAACTGTGTAAAAAGGGACCGTCAGGGGCGCCACCGCTCGCCACGATGGCAGTCTTGTCAGCTTCGCATGCCACCGCGCACCGCTGGCTGCACAGCCTCCCGCCACGCGCGCCTGGAAAGGCCCCCAGAGCGACACGTTGGTGGATGTGCTGGAGCGTGGGTACAGAATGGTAGCCTGCCGCGGCAAGCGCCTTGCCGCGGCTGTTGTCTTGTCGTGTCCGGAAGCTTGTCGCTCACCGGGCCTTGCCGGGACGCGTGGCGCGTCGCGGCAAGTTCCTCGAAATGCCTTGGTTGGCCTTCTCGGCAAGCTCCTCTTGCCGGGGCCTTGTCTCCTTGGCTTAAATACTTTGTTCTTGAATGGCCCAAAGGAACCACGGAGGACCTTGGCAGTCACCCGGCAAGCCTTGCCGCAGGGTGCTGCAACTGCCCGTGCACAAGTTAGGGACACTAGGGTACCCCTACTCTAGTACACCGATAGGAGCCCCCGGGCCTGGTCCACACACGGTGCCGAGCGCTGTTGGGCCAGGCCCAAAACAGGGCACAGGCACACGCGGCCTGGGTTACGCCAAATCTTGCTCCGTATCCACCGTGCCCTCCTTGAACGGCACACGTTGAATGCGGCATCATGGGAGAGATCGTGGGTGGTTTCTTTATTCGGAAGGGTGAAACCTCCGCCCCTCCCTTTTTATAAGCAGGGGAAACAGGGGCAGTTTGCCCACTTCGCTGGTTGTTACTCCATTCTCGAAAATCTCCGCCGCTCCCCCCTTCTTCCCGAAGCTGAAAGAGAGCAGCGCTCCGCCCCCCATTGCCACCAGCACCACCAACGCCGTTGATCTACCCCACCACTTCCGCCATGGCTCCGAAAGCCGACAAGGGGAAGGGCGTGAAGTCGGCCGAGGCGCAGCGGCTCACGGCGCTGCGAAAGGAGCGGGCCATCTTCCCCCCTCAGCTTGACGCAAAGGAGCTGAGGGAGTACTACTACCTCTTCTGGTCGACGGAGACGCGAGCGCATCCACGCACGAAGGTACTCCCAGCCACCGCTTCGAGATTGGCTCCGAACGGGTATCCTTTCTTCGCGCTGTTCTTCTACTGCGGGCTCTGCCCGCCCTACTCTGAATTTTTCTGCGACATCATGAACACCTATGGGTTCCGCCTCCTTGACTTCACCCCCAATGCTGTCCTGACCATGGCAGTTTTCACACATCTATGCGAAAACTTTGTCGGAGTCCATCCAAACATAGCCCTCTTCCGCCACTTCTTTATGCCCCGGGTTGAGAGAGGAGAGCCCCTTGCCGGCGGAATCGCTTGGATCTCGAGGATCGGCAAGAAGGAAGCCTATCTGGAGGGAGAGCTCCGTAGCAAGTGGGATGAATGGAGAGCAGAGTGGTGCTGGGTCATCGAGGAGAACCCACAGCCATTTACTGCCCTGCGCCAAGCCCCAATAGTACGCCGCAACGATTGGAGCAACGTGGCCCCGAAAGACGACAGGCTGAAGATCACCGTCACCCGGATCCTTCGCCTCAGGCTTGCCGGGCTCACTGTAGGCGCAGTTGGCGCAGATTTCCTTCGCTGCCGCATCGCCCCCCTGCAGGAGAGGGGGAGACCCGCCTGGGAGTTCCAGAACTCGGCGGATATCATGAGGCTGCGGCCGGGCCTCAATTTTAACTTCACTGTTCTGGAGCTGGACGCGATGCTCCTGGAGCTGTTCAAGCGCGACCCCCAGCATCCGTTCATGTTGCCGTGGGATGTCGTTCCGCTGTGCAACAATTCTTCGCTCGACCGCATCCGCGCAATGATGCCGCTATGCGACTCTCACGGAATCGTTCCAACTTGGCAAGAGCCGGCAGACGCCATCGTGCAGGAGTTCTTCGATGGCCTGGTAGAAGTGCCGGTCCGCGCCGACGAGCAGAAGAGCCTCACCCGCGACACCACCGATGCGGAGATGCAGCGCATTGCCACCAGGCTGGAAGAGGCGGCAGCAGCCGCTGCCGCAGGTGTGTTTGGGTTCACCGTGGAAGAGGCAGAGGCAGCAGAGGGGCCAAGCCTTGCTGAGCGAGAGGAGTTCGCCGGCGAGGAAGAGCTTGCCGGGCCTGAAGCTGAGCCGAGCGAGCCCGACGAGGAAGAGCTTGTCGAGCCCGAGCCTTCAGATAGCTTGCCGCAGGCGGCGCCCCCGGCCCCGCCAAGAAGGCGTCTCCGCAAGGCCGCAGATGTAACGGGGCGGCAGATGGGTCAACAGCCGCCGAGCCACGCGACATGCTCTACCGCGGCAAGCACCGTTGCCGCGGGAGCGCCTCACGCCACTGCGGCAACTGGAGTGGGGTCTTCCCGGTCCGCCGCCACTGCCCCTGCCAAGCGGGCGAGGGAGCCTACTCCTCCGCCTCGTCGCACCGGAGGTGAGTCGGACTTCGATCTCTCCGTGCTCAGCTCCGACGAGGAGGAAGAAGAGTAAGATCCCTTGCTGTTCTTGTTGTTCTCCAATCTTTGTTGTTTTGTCTTGTGTCTGATTTGCTTTACTCTGAACCTGTTCCTTTTCAGGACACTGGCCCAGAGAGCGGCGAAGAGAGCCAGGGCCCCGGTGATCGTTATCGAGGACGACCCCACCACGACGGCAGAGGACATGTTCGAGACCACCTTGTCGGACCCGGCAACCATTCCTCAATGCAGCCCCCAGCGCAGCCCCCCACGTAAGTATATGGTTTACTTTATGCTGTCAGGCGCGCATGGGTGCTCTTCTTTTGCTAATATCTGTATGTTGGTTCGTGTAGGAGCAGAGCAGCCTCACCAGGAGGACCCGGAGGCTGCTCCCGAAGTGCTATCTGCTTCGACTACACCGCCAAGGGAGGCTTCCCCGGCAAGGGAGCGTTCTCCGGCAAGGGAGAATTCTCCGGCAAGGGGCAGTTCTCCGGCAAGGTGCAGCACTAGTGATCCTCCGGTGGTTGAGACCACGACTGCAGATCCAAGCACAGGTAACCCTTTTGCCTGAAAACTCCCCTTGGGTTCTTCTTCTTCTGATTTTCTTTTCGAGTGTTTGCTTGACCTTTTTCCCTTCTTCGGTCATCAGATCCACCTGCCACGGAGCCGATGGAAACCGAGGCCGCCGGCGAGGAGAACGCGCGCAGCAACAACGACGCCGCTGCCGCCACCGAAGAAGAGGCCGGTGCTGATGATCCCGCCGGCGAAGAGGCCGCCAAGGCTGCCGCTGCAGAAGCAGGCGAGGGATCCGGCGATCGCACTGACGGCCCCGAGGCCGCAGGAGCGCCAGGCGCTACACTGACCGCTGATCCCTCCGCCGATGCTACAGCGCCAGGCTCCGAAGAGCCCCAGCCTGGCGCCTATTTGAAGGCCGGCGAGGGCATCTTAATCAAGCTCCCCTGGGCGTCAAGCTCCAGGGCGCCGGTCAAAGGAGAAATTTTTGACGAGGAGGTGCTCGCCTCCGCTGGGCTCGCGCTAGTCAATGCGCCAGGCAGCAGCAGCGACGAGTCTGAGGAGGAGCGGCTGCTACGGAAGCTGCTGTCGCTCTACCGCGCCCGACAAGCCAAGCTGGCGTCGCGAGAAGCACTTGTCGCGAGGGCGGGAGTGGATATTGAGAAGCGCGCCGAGGAGCTTCGGGGTCTGAGGCAGGAAACTCTCCGGTCCCTGGCGGAGGAGCGGGAGCAACTTCTCGAGGAGCGGAAAGCCTTCCTCCTCGAGAAGGCTGAAATTGAAGAGAAGCAATGGCTTGTCGCCTAAAATCTATTTGCGCAGGAGGGAGAGTTGGCACAGCGCAAGGTCAACCTTGACAGCCACGAGGAGGAGCTTGTCGCGCACGAGCAGGCAATTGGCGGGGCTCTCAAGGAAGCAAGGGATGCTGCCGAAGCTGCCAAGGCCGCCAAGAAGGAGCTGGAGACGAAGGTAGCGCAACTGGAGGCTGATCTCCGGGCGAGCGGCGAGGAGCTTGCCGCGCTCAAGCGTGAGCGCGAGAAGGACGCTGCCGCACATGGTGAGCTGCAGGGTCTTCTCGCTGAGAGGAGCAAGGAGCTCAACGCTGCCAAGGACTCCAATGCGGATCTTGAGTTGAAGTTGGCCACTTTGACTCAGACACTGGACGGCGCCAAGGAGCGGGAGGTGGCCTTGTCGGAGAAGATCAAGGCCGACGAGGCGCTGCTGGCGAGTGCTGCTGCCTCCCAAAATGCTTTTAGGGAGACGGTGGAGCACTGGACCGAGGGTCTGGTGAATATTGCCGCCGCCATCGACGGGGAGTTGGCGCAGCTGGGGATGGAGGATCTCGGGTACTCCTCCGACGAGCACCTCCAACCCAGCGCCAAGCTCAACTTGTTCTTCAAGGGCGTGGCGACGGCCCTCCAGCGACTCCGGGAGAAGATCCCAAAGCAGCTGGCCGACGAATCGCGCAAGATCTGCGCGGGGGTTCTTCAGAAGGTGCTGGTGAAGGTGGCCTTCCGCAACCCAGGCCTCAACCTCACTAACGTCCTCAAGTCCCTGCCTGCAGATGCTGATCTGGAAGTGCTCAAGGCCCTTGTCGCACCCATTGTGGACAAGGTGAGTGAGATCAAGAGGGTTGAGGGCGATCGCGTAGATTAAGCCGCCCGTCTTTTCTTTTTCTTGTCGCTGCTGGTCATGTTATGAAAACAATCTATTAGAGCTGCGACAAGCTATCTTGTAATATAACTCTGTTTTGGGTAGAAACTTGCTATGTTATTTCCTTTACTTGGTTCCTTCCTTTGTATGTTTTTGCCCTACGCTTTTAGGGAACTTGTCGGTGCAGGCACCTGGGCCGCGAGCGCTGAGTGTGGGACATCAGCAGCCTGCTGGCGGGGCCGCTACCGACAAGAAACCTTGTCGCAACTAGTCGCAGCCCACTTAAGTTGCTGAGCGGACTCGAAACAAAGTAAGGGCGCAACTAGCTACGAGTTGGTTCCTCCGCGCACAGGTTTACCATACAAAGTACGGTCGTTCGAGGAAGATAACTTAAAAATTTAAAACTGATTGCTCAAACTTTGGCAACTTAGCTCTTTTTTTTGTTGTTTGCTTCCCGGCAAGGCGAGAACTTGCTTGAACGATGCCTGGTCCACACCATTATCTTCTCCCTTCCCCCCGGCAAACTTGTGTGCGAGGGAACCTTCTTTTCCTTTTTGAGAAAAAGAAAGAAGAGAAAATAAAGATATGGAGCCTTACGGCTCGTTATTGCTTACCGGGGGTAGGTGCTGCACAAAGTGTCAGATAATGCATGCAAATATAAAGTAGAAAGCATGAATTTGACAAGATGTGCGGAGCACATGAGCTTTACTTATGCACAGGATCTGCGCCCGGCTTTGTACAAAGGATTACATGCAACATCGGCAAGACTTGTACAAAAGGTGGTTGCCGGAACAGGTTCCGGCAACCGCGCCCTACGGGTAAAACTTACGAAGATGCTCAATGTTCCAGGAGTTGCTCACCGGAATGCCATCTTCGGTCTCAAGGCGGACAGCGCCAGGCCTAGTGACTCGTTTCACCCGATAAGGGCCTTCCCACTTCGGCGTCAACTTGTTGGAATTCTTGGCGGACTGAACGCGCCGAAGAACAAGGTCGCCTTCCTCGAAGCTTCTGGCATTAACTTTGCGGCTATGGTAGCGGCGCAAAGCTTGCTGGTATCGAGCAGCTCGTACAGCAGCCTGAAGACGGTCCTCCTCAAGGAGCAGCGCGTCATCTTGTCGCAGCTGCTCTTGCTCAAGCTCATCATAAGCGAGCACTCGAGGTGACCCGTATACGAGTTCTGTGGGGAGAACTACCTCTGCTCCATAGACTAGAGCGAAAGGTGTCTGGCCAGTGGCTCGATTTGGCGTCGTCCTGATCGACCAAAGAACCACCGGTAGCTCCTCGATCTAGTTCTTTCCGCACTTGTGCAGCCTGTCGAAAGTTCTGGTCTTGAGCCCGCGTAGCACTTCAGCATTTGCCGTCTCTGCTTGACCGTTGCTTCTTGGATGAGCAACAGAAGCGAAGCAGACCTTGGCACCAAGGTTTTGTACGTACTGCATGAAGGTGCGGCTCGTGAATTGCGTGCCGTTGTCGGTGATGATCCTGTTAGGGATCCCGAAATGGCAAACAATCGACCTGAAGAACTTGACTGCTGACTGTGCTATCACCTTCCTCACTGCTTCCACTTCCGGCCACTTTGTGAACTTGTCGATTGCAACGTACAAGTACTCAAAGCCCCCGACAGCTCGGGGAAAGGGGCCAAGGATGTCGAGCCCCCAGACCAAAAATGGCCAGGATAAAAGGATCGTCTGGAGAGCTTGAGCTGGCTGGTGTATCTGCTTGGAATGGAACTGGCACGCTTCACACTTGGTTACTTGTGCAGTTGCATCCTGGAGGGCTGTCGGCCAAAAGAAACCTTGCCGGAATGCTTTGCCGGCAAGTGCTCTTGCACCAATGTGGTGACCACATATGCCTCCATGTATCTCTGCCAACAACTTTCGTCCGTCTTCCCGGTGAATACACTTCAAGTTCACGCCGTTGAGTCTTCTTCCGTACAGTGTGCTGTCAACAAACTGGTACATACTCGACTGCCGGGCTACTCTTTCCGCTTCTTCTTGCTCTTCGGGAAGTTCTCCTGTCTGAAGGAAATGGACAATCTGCTGTGCCCATGTTGGAGCTTGCGGCTCGACAACAAGGACTAAAGGCACATCTGCTGCTGCGGGAACATCCGCTTCTACGGCAAGAACCTGTGGCTTTGTCGGAGCTTGATGTTCCCCGGCAAGCTTGCCGGAGCAAAACTTGTCGGGAGCATTTGCTTCAACGGAACAAACCCTAAGGCTTGTCGGAGCAGACTGCTCCTCAGCATCCTTGGTGTTGATTTTGGGGACCTTCTTGGCGGCGGCTTCGGGGAGCTCTGCCGGAAAATAGTCACCAGAAATCAACTTCCTCTTCTTGCTCTGTCCAGTTGATGGCGTTACAGACGGTTGAGTCAGCTTGAGCACAAAGATCCCTGGTTCCACAGGTAACTTATGTGCAGCGCACTTTGACAGGCCATCGGCAATGTCATTCCGAGCTATTGGAACATGTTCCATCTGTAGGCCGTCAAAGTGCTCTTCTAGCTTTCTCACCTCATCAACGCAAGCTTCCATTAACGGACTCTGATAATTCTTGTTCACTTGGCGGACGACAAGCTGTGAGTCACCCCTGACAATTAGCTTCTTGATCCCAAGGTCTGCCGCGATCCTGAGACCGGCAAGCAATCCTTCATATTCTGCAGTATTGTTCGTTGCTTGCTCCTTGGGAAAGTGCATCTGGACTACGTACTTGAGGTGCTCTCCGGTGGGTGCAACTAGTAGCACGCCCGCACCGGCGCCTTGCAGCGAGAAGGCACCATCAAAGTACATCAGCCACTCTTTGCTCGCCTCCTTGCCATGGATGCTCGTTTCTGGAATTTCTTCATCCTGTGTTGGCGTCCACTCTGCTATGAACTCTGCCAATGCTCTGCTTTGGATAGTTGAAGTGCTCTCAAACTTGAGGCCAAAGCTTGACAGTTCCAGCGCCCACTCAACAATCCTGCCTGTCGCTTCTGGATTTTGCAGTATCCTCTTCAGCGGAAAATGAGTGAGGACTGTGATCTCATGTGCTTGGAAGTAATGGCGCAGCTTCCTCGAGGCCATGAGGAGGCCGAAAAGCAATTTCTACACACCAGAGTACCTTGACCTAGCCCCCTGCAGAAGGGAACTGACAAAGTAAACTGGGCGCTGCACCATTCTCTTCTGCATCTTCTCATGCTCCTGCGCAGATCCATCCTTGTCGGGACCAGAGCTTGCCGGTGAAGTCCTCTGCTTGTCGCTGGATGCATCTGTCGTGGTTGCTGGCTCATCATCCGCCTCTCTATCCGCTACTAACGCAGCACTAACCACTTGATTGGTTGCCTCTATATATAGCAGCAACTTCTCTTGTGGCTTAGGTGCGACAAGTGTTGGAGTGGAGGACAGGTATCTCTTCAAGTCCTGCAGCACAGCCTCCGCTTCCGGAGTCCATTTCATTGGACCTGCCTTTTTCAAAATTTTGAAAAATGGCAGGGCACGCTCAGCAGACCTAGAGATAAACCTCCTGAGAGCAGCTACACAACCGGCAAGTCTTCGTACATCCTTGACGCGCTTCGGTGCTTCAATCTGCTCAATGGCCTTGATCTTGTCGGGATTGGCCTCAATTCCGCGTTGAGACACAAAGAACCCGAGAAGCTTGCCGGAGGGGACTTGAAACACGCACTTCTCGGGGTTGAGCTTGAGGTTGATCCTGCACAGATTTGCAAAGGTTTCGTCTAAATCTTGAATCAGAGTTGCCTTGTCCTTGCTCTTGACCACTATGTCATCCATGTAGGTTTCCACGTTTCTGTGCATCTGTGGTTCAAAAGCGTGATGGACTACTCTCGCAAACGTTGAACCAGCATTCTTCAAACCGAAGGGCATCCCTATGAAACAGTATGTGCCACATGGGGTGATGAATGCGGTCTTCTCCTCATCCTCTTCTGCCATGAAGATCTGATGGTATCCTGAGTATGCATCAAGAAATGAAAGCAAGTCACATCCGGCCGTGGAGTCAACAATCTGGTCGATGCGCGGCAAGGGAAATGGGTCTTTGGGACAAGCTTTATTGACATCAGTAAAGTCGATACAAAGCCTCCATTTCCCGTTTGCCTTATGCACGACTACAGGATTGGCCAACCATGTAGGATGGAGCACTCCTCTAACAAGGCCTGCTGCTTCCAATTTCTTGATCTCTTCTGCAATGAATTCTTGGCGCTCCACTGCTTGTTTCCTGACTTTCTACTTGACGGGCCGCGCATGAGGACAGACGGCAAGATGGTGCTCGATTACTTTCCTGGGAACACCGGGGATGTCAGACGGTTGCCATGCAAACACGTCGACGTTCGCCCGCAGGAAAGCAATGAGAGCGCTTTCCTATTTAGGGTCGAGGGTGGCACTGATGGTGAAGGTACCACCAGTGCCGTCCTCCTTGGCGGACACCTTCTTGGTCTCTGGTGGAGCTGTCATTGTCTTCTTACACTTGCCGGTGGAGCTCGATGGTGCGTCCTCGACGGTAGCGCAGCACTCCGAAGAGGTGCGCTTGCCGGAGTGGGCATCAGAGTTCTTGCCGGACTTGGTATTCTTCTTTGCCCCGGGAGCTTCAGCGGCAAGTGACTTGCGATCTGTTGCGGCTGCTGCTTCCCGGTAGATCTTGTCGGCGCAGATAGGAGCATCCTTCTTGTCGCCGGGGACAGAGATGACACTTATCGGGCCTGGCATCTTCAGTATGTTGTATGCATAGTGAGAGGCTGCCATGAATTTGGCGAGCGCTGGACGGCCGAGTATCCCATTGTAAGGCAATGGAAAATCGGCAACGTCAAAAGTGACCCTCTCAGTCCTGAAGTTCAACTCGCTGCCAAATGTTACCGGCAACGTGATCTTTCCCTTCGGCTTGCTCCTTCCCGGATTGATTCCTTGAAATGTGCCGGTCTCTTCAAGCTCGCCATCAGGGATCTGAAGCTTCTAGAGTACCACAGAGGAGATCAGGTTCAAGCCGGCCCCGCCGTTAACTAGCGTCTTAGTGACCTTGAGGTTGCGGATGGTTGGTGAAACCAACATCGGCAAGCACCCGACCGCGGTTATGCGATCAGGGTGGTCCTCAATATCAAAGATGATAGGCGTGCTGGACCATTTCAGAGGCTTGCGTGACTCGACGGGTGGTTCTGCCGCATTGACTTCCCGCACCCACTGCTTGAGCTGGCGGTGTGAAGTATGCAGAGAAGCATCACCGTCAACGCACAGGACCTCTGTGGCTTTCTGGAACTCCTGCTCATCGGTCTCGTCATTCTCCATATCTTCATCATCGTCGTCATCTTCATCCTTGTCACGGCCGTGGGGAGGTCTGTCTCCTTGCCGCTGCTTGGCCTTGCCGCGGCGTCCTCCTCGGCCGGGACGTTTCTTGCTGGCTCCTCCAGCACCTTCCTGGGCTTTCTCCTTGTCGCGTCGCTCGTATTCAGCCTTGTGCTGTTCAACAAGCTGCTCGACCTTCTTGCAGCTCTGGAGGTCATGGCCCTTGGTGCGGTGGATCTTGTAGTACTGCTTGTTGGTGCTGTCCTGCTTGTCGGCGACCGCCACAGCTGTGGCAACCTCCTTGCCGGAGCTACCAGCTTCGGCTTTCTTGCCGGACTGCTCAACAACTAGCACATCTTTGCTTTTCTTCTTCCTGTTGTTCCGCCGCCGGTTCTTCCTTGCCGGGGCAGTCTCCTCACTATCAGATCCTCCTGCTCCTCTATTCTCTCTGGGGAGTTTCCTCCCTTCCTCAGCACGTGCACATTTGTCGGCCAGGGCATATAACTCACTGACGTCTCTGATCTTGCACATCGCCATCTCCTCCCGCATCCTGCGGTTCCACACGTTCTGATGGAACGCGCTGATCACCGCGGCAGGGTGGACATCTGGGATGTTGTGCTGTACGCGGCTGAATCTCTGAATGTACTTGCGCAGGGGCTCTCCTTCCTTCTGGGCGAGCAGATGGAGGTCGCTCTCTTGGCCATGAGGCTTGTGGCCACCTGTAAAGGCGCCGACAAACTGATGGCATAAATCTGCCCAGGAGGATATGGAGTTGTCCGGCAAATGCATGAGCCAGGATCTGACATTGGGCTTGAGCACCAGCGGGAAGTAGTTGGCAAGGATCTTGTCGTCCCGCCCCCCAGAAGCTTGCACCGCGATGGTGTAGATGCTGAGGAACTCCGACGGATGCGACTTGCCGTCGTACTTCTCTCGTACATCTGGCTTGAAATTCTTCGTGCTGGGCCACTGGACTTGCCGCAGCTCACGACTGAACGCAGGGCAACCTACCGCGTAAGGCAAGTCACCTGGTTCCCCTGGCGCATGCATGTTAACAGAGGGTCCAGCTCGCTTGTCGGATTGATGTCGCGCTTCTCCTCGGCGCTCGATGCGAGTACGAGCGTCTTCTTGCTGTCGTTCTTGAAGAACTTGGCGCTGATCGCGACGAGCTCGTGGATCCGATGATGCAGTGGAGTCGCTGTCAAGGTGGATCCGGCGAGTCGGCGATCTTGGCCTTCAGGGTGGAGAGTGCATGGTGGTTGCACCCCCACCGGTTTCGTCGCCACCGGCTCGTGCCTGGCAGTCCTGCCGCGGCCGCGATGTACTTGGCTGCCGCGGAGTGTCGCCGTTGGCAAAGCCGATGAGACTCTGAATGGTGGCCCTCCATTGGTCGATCTTGTCTTCCGCTGGAGGGTAATCCAGGAGCAGTTGAGCTCGTGCCAAAGCTTCTGCTGGAGTGGTGGGTGGCAGTGGCGAACGGTGCGAGGAGTGGGATATGCTCGGACTTCTAACTATGTTAGAAGGAGCAGTATCCCGTCCAGGCGACCGTGTCTCGCTCGTGCCAGCATGTTGGTGTGCATGTTGGTCTTGAGCACCCCAAGATCCACCAACTCGATCTTGTCCCAACGAACGTATGGTACTGCGAATACCATGACACTGTCGGTCCTGCGCCTCCTGAGATGGGCGCGGTACATGTATGGACGCCGAGGTCTGCGCAGCCTTGTCCTTGGACCTCGCAGCATCGTGAGCTTCCTCGTCAACGTCCGTTCTTCCGCCGGCGTCTACTCCACCACCTGTTTGCTCCGGTGGTGGTGGAAGTGACGTGGACGGAGCAGCTGCCGCCGAAGTCTTCTTCTTCGGTGGCATGTCGATGAAGAAAATGAAGATCTAGCTCGTGTGAACGCCGGATCAGGTTCACGCAATCTCGACGCCCCCTACCTGGCGCGCCAAAGATGTCGGGGAAACTGATCCACGAACACCTATGGGGCCAGCAGACCGGGCCCCTTTCGGTTCGGCGGGGGGCGGAGGTCGCACGAAGAGCGGATCGAGGCGAAGCACACGAGCAGTTTACCCAGCTTCGGAGCTCTCCGGAGAGATAACACTCCTACTGCTGCTTGTCTGATTGCATTGAGTTCTTGCTCGGGTACACTGAGTGCTATAGTACACACGAGACCGAGCGTGAGTGTTCCCTGGTTCCCAACTGAAGCGAACCCCCTCTACATTGCACATGGGCCTCCTTTTATATGTTCAAAGGGGTCACCGACAGGTGGCAACGCAGAGAAGGGTAAAAATGGAAAAGGGGTTGTGGTTGGTACAACCACCTGCACAGTGCATCCTACCTAACCCTGACGGCAGGGGACAAAGGCATTAAATGCCCGTCTGCGTAGCCCAAACAGTGTAAAAAGGGACTGTCATGGGCGCCACCGCTCGCCACGATGGCAGTCTTGTCAGCTTCGCATGCCACCGCGCACCTCTGGCTGCACAGCCTCCCACCACGCGCTTGGAAAGGCCCCCAGAGTGACACGTTGGTGGATGCGCTGGAGCGTGGGTACAGAATGGTAGCCTGCCGCGGCAAGCGCCTTGCCGCGGCTGTTGTCTTGTCGCGTCCGGAAGCTTGTCGCTCACTGGGCCTTGCCGGGACGCGTGGCGCGTCGCAGCAAGTTCCTCGAAATGCCTTGGTTGGCCTTCCCGGCAAGCTCCTCTTGCCGGGGCCTTGTCTCCTTGGCTTAAATACTTTGTTCTTGAATGGCCCCAAAGGAACCACGGAGGACCTTGGCAGTCACCCGGCAAGCCTTGTCGCGGGGTGCTGCAACTGCCTGTGCACAAGTTAGGGATACTAGGGTACCCCTACTCTAGTACACCGACACAGTGCTCGAAGGATGTTGTGTTCGAATAGCTTCTATTTGTAAAATGAATTTTGTTTTTATGAAAAAAGCTTTTTATACTTGTGCTTGCAAGAATCATAATGCCTCCTGTGCAGCCGTTTAATGTATATATGTGTATATAACCTGAAAGATGGCAGTCGTTGGCTTCAGCCCCCACGCATAGAATGCGGGGGTGTTCGCAAAAAGGCGCCTTTTCACACTTAATCCAACGTCTTGGTCCTACAAAGGAGGTGATGGCGCGACAAACTAGGCAACCGGACTATAATGCTTTATCACTTTCACTTAGCCATAGGAGTTTGACAGTGGGGCTACTGAATAGCCCCTAGGGGCACCGCGCTCGCCCGAATTCGGGGCCCTAGTGTGCCTGACCGGGAAGCGGCCCTTCGTTAATGCGGGGGAATCCGAAAGATTCCGAAAGTCATCGAGTGGTTGACCAGTCTCTCGCTATATCATGACAGTCAGTTTATGGCTTTCTCTAATGAGGTGCTCACCTGGCCGAACCGGGGCACAATCGCAGTAGTTCTCCTGGTGTCGCGTTAGCCGATATAACGGAACGTAAGGCAGCAAAACACAGGAGCCGGGCAAACCCAACATTTGACCAAAGACATGATTCGGAGCTGATGCATATAGGGCCAAACTCGCGACGCCGAACACTCCCTAAGGTATTCGGTCTTTATGAAGACGGGGCGAAATAGAGCCCTTGGTAAGAAAGCCCCTAGTGTCCAGGTACGTGCAGAAATTCTGGCGTGGCCACATACCAAGACGCCAGCCTCCTCCTCGGCTATAGAGAAAACCGGGGGATGCTATCAACAAGAGACAGTAAAAAAGGTTTACGTAGGGTCTTAATCTAAAAAGAATCCTTGAAACGGGTCCCTGCTGCACGTCTGCGCCTGTGTCTCCGTTGTGCCGTATCTTGGACGGGCGTAGCACGATGTTCGTCTGTGAAAGAGAGGAACTTAGTAAAAAATAAGCGTGCAAAAAATCTATATCGAAATAAATAAAATATAGTTGGAGCAAGAGTTGGGCCGTATTGTCTCCGGGCGTGAGCACACGGAGCCCCTTGCACGAGGGTATGCGGTTATTAAGCATGTTGACGCCAGACTCATCGAGCCGTGTCCAGGATATTAGGGCTGGATTTGTGGGCGGCTGTCTAGGCAGCCGCACCCCTGCCCGTACTTTGGGGGTCAATTTATGTTCCCTTGTAATGAAATGATGCCCTTTGGGCCGGGCATTTTGAGTGTAAGGGATGCGTAGTGCGGTATTGTGTTAAAGGGGCGAAAGCTTCGCGTCCCAGTAGCGCTTGATAGCGACATACGAATGGGGCGATGTGGAATGTTAGCTTTTCGCTTCGGAAGTTGTCGGGTGATCCGAACGTGACTTCTAACGTAAGGGAACCCATACTTGGGGTTTCCGAACCTGGCATTACTCCTTGAAAGGAAGTGTTGCCGAGGTGGATTATAAATGGGTTTACCCCGAGTTTGCGGACTGTGTACTCATATAACAGGTTCAAGTCGCTGCCGCCGTCCATAAGGGCGTTTGTAAATTGGAGTCCGTTAATAATTGGATTTACGACCAAGGCAGTCCAGCCTGCGTTCTGGTCTCCTCTGGAGTAATCCTGATGATCGAAGGTGATTGGTTGTAACAACCAGTGGGGTTGCTCCTCCGGGGCTTGCTGTACGGCGCGTGTCTTTGTAGGTGCCCTTCTGTGCTTCCCTTTTGTCACATGAAGTAGATTTACTGTCTTGACTTCTTGTGGGAACTTCTTTTGTTCTTCGGTGTTTTGCTCGTGGGGTGCATCGTCATCTTCGCTTGGTGTGTTGAGCCCCTTGTGTTCGGCATTGAGCTTGTCGGACTGCTTAAAGACCCAACAATCTCTGTGGGTATGGTTTGCAGGTCTCCCTGGAGTGCTGTGGATTTGACATATTTTGTCCAAAATTTTGTCGAGGTTGGATAGCTCGTCCCTATCGTCTTTGGGGGGCGGCTTTTTCTGATTTTGCCGAGAGCTTTTGAATCCGGTGTTTACTGCCGTGCTCATCGGGCTATTGTCCTTTATCCGGCGCGGTTCTTTTGTTACGACGCGGCTTCCCGTTCCCATCTCTGGGTTCGGACGTATTCGGGTCGCTGGTGCTACTTCTTGCCAACCAGCTATCCTCTCCTGCACAGAAGCGGGTCATGAGGCTTGTTAACACGGCCATTGTTCGCGGCTTTTCTTGGCCGAGGTGTCTGGTGAGCCATTCGTCTCGGACACTATGTTTGAAAGCTGCTAGGGCCTCTGCGTCCGGACAGTCGACTATCTGATTCTTTTTGATAAGGAATCTGTTCCAGAGCTTCCGGGCTGACTCTTCGGGCTGCTGAGTTATATGACTCAGATCATCTGCATCCGGGGGCCGGACATAGGTCCCTTGAAAATTTGCCCGGAAAGCATCCTCAAGCACTTCCCAACTTCCCATGGTGTTTTCGGGAAGGCTTTTAAGCCAATGCCGGGTTGGCCCTTTGAGCTTAAGGGGTAAGTATTTTATGGCGTGGAGGTCATCTCCTCTAGCCATGTGTATGTGGAGGATGTAGTCCTCGATCCAGACTCCAGGGTCTGTTGTTCTGTCGTATGCTTCTATGTTCACTGGCTTGAATCCGGCCGGGAATTCATGGTCCAGCACCTCATTGGTAAAACATAGGGGGTGTGCGGCGCCCCTGTATTTAGGCGTGTCGCGATGTTCGGGTATTTTTTGCGTTGCATCACTCACTGGAGCTTGCTTTCTTGGCCTATAGATGGATCTGGTTGGGCCAGTTTTTTGATGCGAATTCTTGGACGGATCGCGTGCCATATTGAGTGCGGCGTCCTTTGATGCGTGAGATTGATCGCAGGGTCGTCTATCCGACCTTGTGGCTTCCTTATTTTTTGACTGTGGGGGCTTTATGGCCTCTTCGTCAAATTCCGGTAGTAGTTTCCGCTTTGGATAGCTCTTTGTGTGGCGACTACTGCCGTACTTGTGTGCGGTATTGAGTACTTTGCCCCATATGATCCTGAGTGCATCTTCCGCTGTCTTGAGCCTTCGCTTTCTGCTTTCTCAGGCTACGTGCAGTGGCGACGAGCCTTTGGTGGAGGTTATGATGTTCTAGCAATTTGTCTGGTGTGAGGTCGTCCGGGCTATTATCTTTCCCGGGGATTGGTTGTTCGGATTGTCCGCCCTGTTTGGATGGATGCTCGACGGCATGTTCATCGTCCGTTGAGTCACCCTGCTCTATGGCTGGGTCTTTGTCGAGGTGGGGCTTGGCCTTGCGCTTACGCCGCTGCTTTGATTGTTTTTCGGGGGAGCGATCCCTGGCTGCATCCTTTTGGTCCTCGTTGTCGTTTCTGTTGTATGTGTCCACCATGCATACATCGTATGATGAGGTGGCTTTCCCGCGCCCTATAGGTGCTTGTTCTTGATCATCTCCTTTATTGGCGTCCATATCGTCGATTTCTTCGGAGTCTAAATCGAGCATGTCGGTTAGATCGTCGACAGTGGCTATCAAGTGGGTGGTGGGTGGGGTTCGAGCTTCGTTGTCCGTATCCCAACCACCCGACCGTAGTCCGGCCGGGGTTCTTTCGAAAAAGAGAGAGACTTTAGCGAATTTAGGATATCTCCAAGGGGCGAGTGCTGAAAGATGTCTGCGGCGGTGAACTCCATGATCGGAGCCCGATCGGGTTCGATCGAAAGGGGTGCGGAATATTCAGAGTCCGGAACGGAGTCCGGCACCTTGGAGTTACCGGCCTTGCAAAGGACTTGGCTGGTATTCGTCTCTATCACCGCAGAGATTGCAACTCCTGGGGCGGCGTCCAACCATCCGTCCCTGGCTAGCGCAGTCGGCTCCGAACTAATGGTCGGAGTGAACACCTGAACGGCGCTCTGGTCACTGTCCGGCGGCAGAGCTAGATCATGCCCGTCGAGACAGTGCGACGCGCCCGGTCGTGGCCCGAATCCATCGAAGATCAAGTCCCCGCGGATGTCGGCCGTGTAGTTTAAGCTTCCAAACCTGACCTGGTGGCCAGGGGCGTAGCTTTCGATCTGCTCCAGATGGCCGAATGAGTCGGCCCAGTGCGAAGCCGCCGAATATGAAGATCTGTCCGGGGAGAAAAGTCTCATCCCGGGCCGCATCATGATTGTCGAGCGAAGAAGCCATCGGGCCTAAAGGCGACGACACAGAGGAACTCTCAATGAAAGCACCAATGTCGGTGTCAAAACCGGCGGATCTCGGGTAGGGGGTCCCGAACTGTGCGTCTAGGCGGATGGTAACAGGAGACAAGGGACACGATGTTTTTACCCAGGTTCGGGCCCTCTCGATGGAGGTAAAACCCTACTCCTGCTTGATTAATATTTATGATATGGGTAGTACAAGAGTAGATCTACCACGACATCGGAGTGGCTAAACCCTAGAAGCTAGCCTATGGTATGATTGTTGTTCGCCCTACGGACTAAAACTCTCCGGTTTATATAGACACCGGAGAGGGCTAGGGTTACACAGAGTCGGTTACAATGGGAGGAGATCTTCATATCGTATCGCCAAGCTTGCCTTCCACGCCAAGGAAAGTCCCATCCGGACACGGGACGGAGTCTTCAATCTTGTATCTTCATAGTCCGGGAGTCCGGCCAAAGGTCTTAGTCCGGCCATCCGGACACCCCCTAATCCAGGACTCCCTCAATGGCCATGGTGGACGATGATACACCCCCACATGGTTCCATCAAGATGAAGATGACAACGAATGGATCTTCGACACCTCACCTACAACACATGAGCGATGCTGCAAAGGTAACATAGGTGATGGTGCTTCTCTTGTCCCACTAGTGGACTCTCTTGACATTGATTGCTTGCATGATGTTCATCCACCTATTCCCATGCTTCATGCTAGTGAGACTTCTTCATGCCTTGACTTACCTATTTATGATGAATATGATGATGAGCATGTTGAGTTGCCTAGTTGTGATGCTATGCTCCATAGTATATCATGTGAAAATTCTATTGGTCACATCATGTTAGACAATCCATTGAACTTGTCATATGCTATGAGTGAGATATCCCATATTGCATCATTTCAATCTCAACATAGTAACTATGCATGCCCCATTAAAATCAATCCCATTTGCACTTATGGCATAGATGACGAGATGATGGTCATTGGCTTTTGTTTTTCATGTGATGATATTGCCATGCTTCCTTTACATGATTTGCGCAATTCATCTACTATTCCATGCCATGATCACATTGTTCCGAATATGCATTGTTTTGGATGTTGTCAATATTCTCCACGTGATGTTTCTACTAATGCTCATGAGGAGACCCCCATAGTTTCCTCATACATATTAGGATATTTTGACGCATTTCATACTTTGCATGATTCCCATGATAGTGTACACCATATGCATCCCATGAATAACAATGCTCTAGATATTGCTCGTGATGCATTACACAATTTGAGTCTCCATTATGCTATACATAATAACAAACCTCTCATGATGGATGACATGTTTCTATATCACGCATCTCATTTGTTTGAGCATTTGATATTTTGTGCTAACCAACACATGCACATGCGCATCATGATGGATGATGTGTACATATACCACGCACACACAATTTTTCCTTTGCCTTTGTTTTGTGTAAGTACTCATGTATACTCGTTAACATCTCAATCCCAAGAGTTGACGAGACGAGATCTTGAGAGCAACGATGACTTGGGATCCTGTGGACTATCCTTACCACTGTTCCCTTCGCGCAATAACTACACGCATCTCTTTTACTTGGCTCTCACACGGCTATGGGCTATTGACCACTTGTCACCTTATGCCCATACTATCGTGTTCACTTTGCATGTTATGCCTCTTTACATGATTTGGCCATGCAATTGTGACCCTTGCTTGCATCTACCCATGATTCACCATTATGCTACTCCTATGTGTATTTGCATTCTTGGTGGAGATCCTTGTTGCTATTGCCATGTTTATCATGTGCCCCATGCTATCGATGCTTGTTGTTTTGGGAGAGTAATGATGTCCCATTGCTATTTACATATAGTCTCTCCCCAATACATTGATGATATTTTTCTCATATCTTGCTTTCTTGCTTGTGATATGTCATGTGCATTATTCATGCCCACTATTTGCACACATGACATGCTTGCCATTATTCCCTCTAGTATGTTGCATATTTGTACTACTAGCTTGCTTGACTTGATCACTATGTTTGCTTGCTATGTTTCATCACCCATGTTCCACTATTGCTTGCTTACTTGGGTTGATGACGAATATGTTCATGCCTCTCACGTGATATAGCTTGATCATTGTCTCTTGTGTCCATTAGTTGCCTCTTTCATATCCACTTGTATTGAGTGCAACCATACTATGCTTATTGATCTTGGAGACTTTGACACCTTACTTGTGATGCATGCTTGTTTGATTGAGCCTATGCATTTGGTTGTTCTCGCATCATATGCCTCCATGCTATGCCATACTCCCTTGTACTTTCTTATGATGAGCATGATGCATACACTTGTTGGGTATCTTACCACACGAATGATAGGTTTTGCACTTCCGGTAACCTCATTTGTTTTTCCAAGTGTTTGCCATGTTCTTTCATTTTGAAGGTTTCACAAGGAATTACCATCATGAGACATATTGGTTATG
The DNA here is from genome assembly GCF_018294505.1 of Triticum aestivum. Classification (NCBI taxonomy): domain Eukaryota; kingdom Viridiplantae; phylum Streptophyta; class Magnoliopsida; order Poales; family Poaceae; genus Triticum; species Triticum aestivum. The sequence continues at coordinate 245,459,905 of NC_057804.1, forward strand.
TGAAGGCATACATGATGTGCAACTCCAACATCTTCGGGAACATTCATAAGGTGAACTCTTTCCCTTTGAGCCATCCTCAAGTTTACATATTGGATGGGTCACTCTTTCATTGTTGTTTCCTTCTTGTTGTCTACATGACACATCTCGTGGACGGAGGAGAGACATTAGAGATTAGCTCTATGGACCTTTACATTGAGGAGCGCTTGGACTTGGATGCACCTTCGGACTTCCACTCATGCCACGACATCGAGCATTGGTACATCGACACTCCTTTGGCACATTGCCCTCACACCTCCATATTTGTTGATTGTGCTCCCACATGTCATGCTCGATGGACATATCATACTCACCACAAGTTTGCACCCCATGCATGGATTGACTCACATTATGATTGCCTTGTTGCATCTTATATTCCCATGTCATCCATGATATATGAGCTTGTGCACTTCCTTCGCAAATTTGTTGTGATCTTCCTTGATGGCATATTCATACATCATGATCATATTTTCCACCATCAATTGCATGATAGCTTACACGTATTGAGCATCCATTGCCATATTCAAGTTATTGATGAACCGTCTCTCTATGGCATCATTTTGCACAATGGTAGAATTTGTCGCTTTGTGCACCATGCTAATTATCCAATGAATGCTTTGCATATCATTCTAGATCATCTTCATAAGCATCATGTGTCTTGTCACGAACAATCTTGCCGCACTGACTCATATTTAGTTCATGGACACTTTGTGTGCGCTAACCATTGTATTTCCAAGTGTACTTTGTGTTTGCTCATTTTGCATGTACGACATACCGAAGACACCTTGGAGTACTTGGATTGTGCAATGCCTTCATCTACGTCCAACTACAAGTCCGTCCACGACAACCGTTTCCATGGTGATGAGGATCATGATCCGAGGTCAGATCTTTCCCAGGGGGGGGATGATACGGAGCATCCCACGTTCATCCCCATGTACACTCCGACTACTCTCCGAGCCCCAAGAGGACATATGACGAGACCTCGAGCATACTCCATTGGACACAAGGTGTACTCGCTCCTCTCTAAACCTTCACTTTCCACACGTGAGACATGGTTGCTACTTTAAGCGCGGACCTTGTGCATACTCGGGTACACCCGAGGAGACCATGGAGAACCCTAGGACCAAGGCCGAGCGTGCGCGGAAGCATGGAATAGGAGAAGGAAGAAGAGCCAGCTGCTACAGGCCCCGGACATCCGGCCAGGCCCGGACATCCGGCCCATCGCAAGGAAATCCGGCCCCCTTCTATCCAGGGAGCTCCAGAATCGGCCAAGCCAGCCCGGACATCCGCCCCCTCGCGAGCCACCGGACATCCGACCCCTTCTCCCGGAAATCCGGCCCCTCCATCACCCAATGCATATGGAAGATCCAGGCTAGCCCGGACATCCGGTCTCCCAGCCCGGACATCCGGCCCGTCGCGAAGCCCCGGACATCCGGCCCCTAGCCCGGACATCTGGCACCTGCTTGTGCACAGAGAACGGGCCAAGGGCCCATGCATCCCCCTCTCACTTACCCCTTCTGGGCTAGCGCTATATATACTCCCCCACCTCCTCCTAGTTAGGCTTAGCGATGGTTTAGCTCATATTTTGTGTGAGAGCCTTGCTCATCCACTTGGTTACTTCTCCTTGGAGCTCACGACCTCTGCAAAGAAGATCCCCCAAGCGGATTCAAGACCCCTTCAAGGGAAGACAATCAAGACCTCCTCACGGAGAAGAACGGCTACCCTTGTATATTTCCTTTGTTGATTTTGAATCTTGTGCTACCTTATTTGTTCGGTGATCTGGCCCTTGTGTGATCGATTACTTGTCGGTTTAGTGATTCTCTCATTTCTCCTCATGTTTTGCCTTGTGTTTTCTGCACGTTCTTCGTGTTCCTCATAGGGATCCTCTCCAAACGTGAAAGATCAGCCCCTAGGGTTTCTCCCTACATCAAATACCTAGTTCAATCTCGTTACCGACAAGTCTCTTTACTCGTTACGTAATGCATCATCCCACAACTAACTCATTAGCTACATTGCTTGCAAGGCTTATAGTGATTTGCATTACCAAGAGGGCCCAGAGATACCTCTCCAACAATCGGAGTGACAAATCCTAATCTCGAAATACGCCAACTCAACATGTACCTTCGGAGACACCTATAGAGCTCCTTAATAATCACCCAATTACGTTGTGACGTTTGGTAGTACACAAAGTGTTCCTCCGGTAAACGGGAGTTGCATAATCTCATAGTTATATGAACATGTATAAGTCATGAAGAAAGAAATAGCAACATACTAAACGATCAAGTCCTAAGCTAATGGAATGGGTCAAGTCAATCAGATCATTCACCTAATGATGTGATTCCGTTAATCAAATGACAACTCATGTCTATGGTTAGGAAACACAACCATCATTGATCAACGAGCTAGTCAGGTAGAGGCATACTAGTGACACTATGTTTGTCTATGTATTCACACATGTATTATGTTTCCGGTTAATACAATTCTAGCATGAATAATAAACATTTATCATGATATGAGGAAATAAATAATAACTTTATTATTGCCTCTAGGGCATATTTCCTTCAGTCTCCCACTTGCACTAGAGTCAATAATCTAGATTACACAATAATGATTCTAACACCCATGGAGCCTTGGTGTTGATCATGTTTTGCTCGTGGAAGCGGCTTAGTCAACGGGTCTGCAACATTCAGATCCTTATGTATGTTGCAAATCTCTATGTCTCCCACTTGGACTTGGTCCCGGATGGAATTGAAGCGTCTCTTGATGTGCTTGGTCCTCTTGTGAAATCTGGATTCCTTTGCCAAGGCAATTGCACCAGTATTGTCACAAAAGATTTTCATTGGTCCCGATGCACTAGGTATGACACCTAGATCGGATATGAACTCCTTCATCTAGACTCCTTCATTTTCTGCTTCCGAAGCAGCTATGTACTCCGCCTCACATGTAGATCCCGCCATGATGCTTTGTTTAGAACTGCACCAACTAACAGGTCCACCGTTCAATATAAACATGTATCCGGTTTGCGATTTAGAATCGTCCGAATCAGTGTCAAAGCTTGCATCAACGTAACCATTTACAACTAGCTCTTTGTCACGTCCATAAACGAGAAACATATCCTTAGTCCGTTTCAGGTATTTCAGGATATTCTTGACCGCTTTCCAGTGATCCACTCCTGGATTACTTTGGCACCTCCCTGCTAAGCTAATAGCTAGGCACACATCAGGTCTGGTACATAGCATTGCATACATGATAGAGCCTATGGCTGAAGTATAGGGAACATCTTTCATTTTCTCTCTATCTTCTGAAGTGGTCCGGCATTGAGTCTGACTCAACTTCACACCTTCTAATATAGGCAAGAACCCTTTCTTTGCTTGATCCATTTTGAACTTTTTCAAAACATTATCAAGGTATGTGCTTTGTGAAAGTCCAATTAAGCGTCTTGATCTATCACTATAGATTTTGATGCCCAATATATAAGCAACTTCATCGAGGTCTTTCGTAGAAAAACTTTTATTCAAGTATCCTTTTATGCTATCCAGAAATTCTATATCATTTCCAATCAACAATATGTCGTCTACATATAATATTAGAAATGCTACAGAGCTCCCACTCACTTTCTTGTAAATACAGGATTCTCCAAAAGTCCGTATAAAACCATATGCTTTGATCACACTATCAAAGTGTTTATTCCAACTCCGAGAGGCTTGCACCAGTCCATAAATGGATCGCTGGAGCTTGCACACTTTGTTAGCACCTTTTGGATCGACAAAACCTTCTGGTTGCATCATATACAACTCTTATTCTAGAAATCCATTCAGGAATGCAGTTTTGACATCCATTTGCCATATTTCATAATCATAAAATGCAGAAATTGCTAACATGATTCGGATAGACTTAAGACATGCTACGGGTGAGTAAGTCTCATCGTAGTCAACCCCTTGAACTTGTTGAAAACCTTTCGCAACTAGTCAAGCTTTGTAGACAGTAACATTACCATCAGCGTTAGTCTTCTTCTTGAAGATCCATTTATTCTTGATGGCTTTCCGATCATCGGGCAAGTCAACCAAAGTCCATACTTTGTTCTCATACATGGATCCCATCTTAGATTTCATGGCCTCAAGCCATTTTGCGGAATCTGGGCTCATCATCGCTTCCTCATAGTTCGTAGGTTCGCCATGGTCAAGTAACATGACCTCCAGAATAGGATTACCATACCACTCTGGTGTGGATCTTACTCTGGTTGACCTACGAGGTTCGGTAGTAACTTGATGTGAAGTTTCATGATCAATATCATTAGCTTCCTCACTAATTGGTGTAGGCGTCACAGGAACCGGTTTCTGTGATGAACTACTTTCCAATAAGGGAGCAGGTATAGTTACCTCATCAAGTTCTACTTTCCTCACACTCACTTCTTTTGAGAGAAACTCCTTCTCTAGAAATGATCCAAATTTAGCAACAAAAGTCTTACCTTTGGATTTGTGATAGAAGGTGTACCCAATAGTCTCCTTTGGGTATCCTATGAAGACACATTTCTTCGATTTGGGTTCGAGCTTATTAGGTTGAAGTTTCTTTACATAAGCATCGCAGCCCCAAACTTTAAGAAATGACAACTTTGGTTTCTTGCCAAACCACAGTTCATAATGCGTCATCTCAACGGATTTTGATGGTGCCCTTTTTAATGTGAATGCAGCCGTCTCTAAAGCATGACCCCAAAACGATAGCGGTAAATCAGTAAGAGACATCGTTGATCGCACCATATCTAGTAAAGTACGATTATGATGTTCGGACACACCATTACGTTATGGTGTTCTGGGTGGCGTGAGTTGCGAAACTATTCCACATTGCTTCAAATGTAGACCAAACTCGCAAATCAAATATTCTCCTCCACGATCAGATCATAGAAATTTCATTTTCTTGTTATGATGATTTTCCACTTCACTCTAAAATTCTTTGAACTTTTCAAATGTTTCAGACTTATGTTTCATTAAGTAGATATACCCATATCTGCTCAAATCATCAGTGAAGGTGAGAAAATAACGATACCCACCACGAGCCTCAATGTTCATTGGACCACATACATCAGTATGTATGATTTCCAATAAATCTGTTGCTCGCTCCATAGTTCCGGAGAATGGTGTTTTAGTCATCTTGCCCATGAGGCACGGTTCGCAAGTACCAAGTGATTCATAATCAAGTGATTCCAAAAGTCCATCAATATGGAGTTTCTTCATGCGCTTTACACCAATATGACCCAAACGGCAGTGCCACAAATAAGTTGCACTATCATTATCAACTCTGCATCTTTTGGTTCAACATTATGAATATGTGTATCACTACTATCGAGATTCAATAAAAATAGACCACTCTTCGAGGGTGCATGACCATAAAATATATTACTCATATAAATAGAACAACCATTATTCTCTGATTTAAATGAATAACTGTCTCGCATCAAACAAGATCCGGATATAATGTTCATGCTTAACACTGGCACCAAATAACAATTATTCAGGTCTAAAACTAATCCCGAAGGTAGATGTAGAGGTAGCGTGCCGACCGTGATCACATCGACTCTGGAACCATTTCCCACGCGCATCGTCACCTCGTCCTTAGCCAATCTTCGCTTAATCCGTAGTCCCTATTTCGAGTTGCAAATATTAGCAACAGAAGCAGTATCAAATACCCAGGTGCTACTGCGAGCATTAGTAAGGTACACATCAATAACATGTATATCACATATACCTTTGTTCACCTTGCCATCCTTCTTATCTGCCAAATACTTGGGGCAGTTCTGCTTCCAGTGACCAGTCTGCTTGCAGTAGAAGCACTCAGACTCAGGCTTAGGTCTAGACTTGGGTTTCTTCTCTTGAGCAGCAACTTGTTTGCCGTTCTTCTTGAAGTTCCCCTTCTTCTTCCCTTGACCCTTTTTCTTGAAGCTGGTGGTGATGAGGACATTAATACCATTCTTACACCCACAACCCCTACTGTTACATATACTGGACCAATTACTAGAGCTCGCGCACGCCAATTAAATTACCAGGTACTTTCGTTTCTTGGTAATGATTCTAATGTTCATGAGAATATGATGCTGCCTAAATTGGATACATTTGTTTTTCTTACAAATAAAGGGCCTAGCTTGGAGAAGGATGAACATTGGAGCAAGAACGCGCATGGAGTTGATGGCATGCGCAAGGGGATCAAGAATGGAGTTACAAGTGATGATTTTAGGACTTTGAAGCCACCATAAGGAGTGCATGAAGCCTTGGACGAAATATCCAAGATGCCACTTCATAAATTTCGTCTAGAGGCTATTCTAGGTGTTGTGTCACCTTATTATTGGGCCAGGCCCATGTATTTTCGAAATACTTAAGTATAGGCTGTTTTTAGAGTCCGTATGTGTGGGGAAACAAGAGTTAGGGTTCGTTTTAGACCCCTCCTCCCAGGGCCACGAAATTCCCCCCTCTTCCTCCATATATACAGCCCTTAGGGCGTCGTTTAGACTTTGGAGCTTTTGTTTAGATTAAAAGTTCGCCATAGCTGCAACTTCGCGTACTTCGTTTGTGTTCAACGACCAGACCAAGGCATCACAGAACCCCGCCTTCATTAATAAAGCTTTACTCTTTTATTCGCAATATCCAGATTGCAATCTCAGTTTCTTGCTTGTTCTTCGTTTGCTCGCAGGAAATAGACCCTCGTGGTCAGGTTGGTCGTGCTCCAGCATGGTCAATAACCCCTCGGAAGTTGGTTTAGCGATTGCTAAGGCGCGGCGTCTTCGCACATTCGTAGTCGGATCGTCAAAGTTGACTCCCACAGAAAACGATTGCTATCTCATCGAAACATCGGGACACCTTTGCCCCTATCAAGTGGTATCAGATTTCCAGGTTGCTCGGTGAGATTTTACAGTTTTTTGAAGTTTAGATCGAGTCTATTCTTCATACCTATAGTCCATGAAAAAGCCAAAAAAATTTTTAGGGTTAGTTCATCTTATCTGAACCAATCTGAGCCTTTGCATAATCTTTTTGGTATTTGCTTTGTTGAATTTGCGGTTGCATCGTCGTGTCAAGTTGCTGGTCCTAGAGTCTAGTCCTTTAGAGTTTCGAGTTCTGCTCACAAGTTGTCACGCCGCCGCCGCACCATCGTCATCACCGCTGCCATATACCACCATCATCATCACCATTACCATATAACACCATCATCATCACCGCTTCCATATACCACCATCGTCATCGCCGCTCCCATATACCACATATCCACCGCCATCACGCTAATCCGAGTCCACCTCCATCACAGATTCGCCACTAGTCCGTGTTCCACGGCCCTGCATATATCCGCCACCAGTCCGAGTTTCCACCAGATTCATCTCCGGCACCAGTCCTAGTCCGAGTCTAGTAATTGTTACTTTGTTCTCGATTTCCAGATCACGCGGTACTCCGAGTTGTGACAGAGTAGGACTCCCCAACTTTCGAGCCATCCGCAGAAGAAAAATAGTTCCAGTTTCAAAAAAAAACTAAGTCTGGAAAATTCTGGCTAGGCAGTTTTTAGGACATTTGTAGACTTTTCCGAAAATTTTTTGTTGCGAAGCAAAAAAAAGGAAAAAAAGGGCAAAAAAAGTGAAAAAAATAAAAAAATCAGAGTGTGCTCCTCCCTTGTTTACGTGCAGCGCTGTGATTTTGTTAGTGTTCTAGGCTCACGTCTCTAGTACGGTCTAGCCTAGGACCAGCACAATATCGTCGTTGAGCGTTTATTCAACTTTGCATATCGGAATTGATTATTGCTGACCATTTTTGCTACCATATTATAAGCCTTCCCAACTCCACATACTCCTATATTGTGCGTTTGACTCTCCCTGGTAATCGCTTTATCCAAGCTTTGAGAGTTTTGACTACATCGGTTGCCGATCACCGCCTGCTGCTGGGTAAGAACTGGTAAGAATTTGAGTTTTGCTTGACGGATTTGTGACACCCACCATCACCACCACTTGTTAGTAGTCTGTAGGATCATATTCTTGTGTGTTTCTATTGCTGCTAACCATGCCAGGATCACAAGCCGACGAGATTGACTAGGAGAAGTTAACGAACAAGGAGCTTCATGATAAGTTTCAACAAATGATGACTGAACAGGTGCAAGATGTGCTGAACAATTTTGAAGAGGCCATGGAGAAGATCACTGGCCTTGAGAAGACGTTCGAAACAAAGCTCGATAACAGATTTAATGAACTGCTTGCGCGTCTTCCACCACCGGCTGCACCTGCTGCACCTCTGCAACAACAACAACAACGACGACTACCTCCACATCACGAAACAGCCCTCCGCCGAGCAAGCCGTGTTCCTCTTCAGCCTGGCCAAACTGTTGGTGCTGCTGTTGATAATTCTGTGGATCCTGCTGCGGATGGGGAGGAGGATGATTATGCGGGAGATTACGAGGATGAGGTTGATCAAAATCAGAACTACATGCAACCACCAGCACCACAACCACCAGGTCGTCCACATGCAAATAATGGCAATGTTAGGGCTCCCCCTCAGGTACGTGATCATGACCATCTCCCTAAACTGAAATTGAATATTCCACCATTTGAGGGATAGATATGTTCCTGATATATATCTTACTTGGGAGTTAGAAACTGAATAAATATTTACATGTTTACAATATCGTGAGGAGAGACGTGTTCCTGCTGCTGTTTGTGCTTTCACTAGCTTTGCATATGTTTGGTGGTCTGAACATTGTAGATTATATCCTGTTCCAGCTACTTGGGCTGCTTTGAAAACTGATATGCGTACTTGTTGGGTTCCACCATATTATCAACGTGAATTACTTCAAAAATTGCAGCGCTTAAGACAAGGAAAAAATTCTGTAGAAGAATATTATCAGGAATTACAAACTGTCTTGATTAGATGTGGTATTGTTGAGGAGAATGAAGCTATGTTTGCACATTTTATGGGTGGATTAAATACTGAGATTCAGACCATTCTAGAGTATAAGGATTATAATAATATCACTCATTTATTCCATCTTGCTTGTAAAGCTGAACGTGAAGTGCATGATCGACATGCATTGGCGCGGACTAACTTTTCTGCAGGTTGACCTTCATCATGGACACCGCGTGCATCCTATACTTCCACACATTCTACTGCACCGACACCTCCACCAGCTGTTACCTCCAGCCGTGATACAAGGAAGCAGGCACACCCACCATTATCTGCCAAGAGCACACCTATCGGGCCTGCATAGAGTTCGTCTTCTTCCATGGCATTAACAGGGCACACCAGTGATATTATTTGTCGTCGTTGTAAGGGAAGAGGACATTTTGCAAGAAAATGCAAATCTGAGCGTGTGATGATTGCTACTTAGGATGGTGGGTATGAGTCCGCTAGTCACTATGATGAGGAGACTTTGGCTCTTATTACACGTGAAGAACACGGTGGAGACGATTCTGATCATGAGACGCAATACATGGCTCCTAAAGATGCTGACAGGTATGAATGTTTAGTTGCTCAACGTGTTGTGAGTGTGCAGGTTACACAAGCTGAGCAAAATCAGAGGCATAATTTGTTCCATACAAAGGGAGTTGTGAAGGAACGTTCTGTTCATGTGATCATAGATGGAGGGAGTTGCAACAACTTGGCTAGCATGGAGATGGTGGAGAAGCTATCTGTGACCCACAAGACCACATCCACATCCTTACTACATCCAATGGTTCAATAACAGTGGCAAGGTTAAGGTAACACGTACTGTTTGTGTGCATTTTAGTATCTCCACATATGCTGATTATGTTGATTGTGATGTGGTACCTATGCAAGCATGTTCCTTATTACTTGGTAGACCATGGCAATTTGATAAAAATTCTTTACACCATGGTAGAAACAATCAGTATACTTTAGTTCATAAGGATAAAAGTATTACTTTGCTTCCTATGACTCCTGATTCCATTTTGAAAGATGATATTAATAGAGCTAATAAAGCAAAACAGGAGAAAAATAAGAGTGAAAATCAGATTGTGGAAAAAGAATTTGAGCAACAAATGAAGCCTAATAATAAACCATCTACTGTTGCTTCTGAAATTAAATTGAAAAGTGCATGTTTACTTGCCAGCAAATCTGATATTGATGAGCTAGATTTTAGCAAATCTGTTTGCTATGCTTTTGTGTGCAAAGAGGCATTATTTTCATTCGAGGACGTGCCTTCCTCTTTGCCCCCTGCTGTCACTAACATTTTGCAAGAGTTCGCTGACGTCTTTCCACAAGACGTGCCACCGGGATTACCACCCGTTCGAGGGATTGAACATCAAATTGACTTAATTCCTGGTGCATCGCTACCCAACCGTGCACCATACCATACCAATCCAGAGGAGACGAAGGAGATTATGCGTCAAGTATAGGAGCTGCTCGACAAAGGTTATATACACGAATCTCTTAGTCCTTGTGTTGTTCCTATTATACTAGTGCCTAAAAAGGATGGTACGTCGCGTATGTGTGTTGATTGTAGAGGCATTAATAATATTACTATTCATTATCGTCATCCTACTCCTTGGCTAGATGATATGCTTGATGAATTGAGTGGCTCTACAATATTCTCCAAAGTTGATTTGCGTAGTGGATACCATCAAATTCGTATGAAATTGGGTGATGAATGGAAAACAGCATTTAAAACTAAATTTGGTTTATATGAGTGGTTAGTCATGCCTTTTGGGTTAACTAATGCGCCTAGTACTTTCATGAGACTAATGAACGAAGTTTTATGTGCTTTCATTGGACAATTTGTGGTAGTCTATTTTGATGATATACTGATTTATAGCAAATCTTTGGAAGAACATTTGGAACATTTACGTGTTGTTTTTATTGCTCTATGTGATGCACGTTTGTTTGGTAACCTTGGGAAGTGCACCTTTTGCACCGACCGAGTATCTTTTCTTGGCTATGTTGTTACTCCACAGGGAATTGAAGTTGATAAAGCCAAGATTGAAGCTATTGAGAGTTGGCCGCAGCACAAAACGGTCACACAAGTGAGGAGTTTCCTTGGCCTCGCTGGTTTCTATAGGCGTTTTGTGAGAGATTTCAGCACAATTGCTGCACCTCTCAACGAGCTTACAAAGAAGGATGTGCCTTTTGTTTGGGGTACCGCACAGGAAGAAGCTTTCATGGTATTGAAAGATAAGTTGACACATGCTCCTTTACTCCAACTTCCTGATTTTAATAAGACTTTTGAGCTTGAATGTGATGCTAGTGGAATTGGATTAGGAGGTGTGTTATTACAAGATGGCAAACCTGTTGCATACTTTTCTGAAAAATTGAGTGGGCCTAGCCTGAACTATTCTACTTATGATAAAGAATTATATGCTCTTGTTCGGACTTTAGAGACATGGCAACATTATTTATGGCCCAAAGAATTTGTTATACATTCTGATCATGAATCTTTGGAACATATTAAAAGTCAAGCTAAACTGAATCGTAGACATGTTAAATGGGTGGAATTCACTGAGACTTTCCCTTATGTCATTAAACACAAGAAGGGTAAAGAAAATGTTATTGTTGATGCTTTATCTCGTCGCTATACTATGCTTTCACAACTTGACTTCAAAATATTTGGTTTGGAGACCATCAAAGATCAATATGTGCATGATGCTGATTTTAATGATGTAATGCAGAATTGTAAAGAAGGAAGAACATGGAACAAGTTCGTTATTAATGATGGCTTTGTGTTCCATGCTAACAAGCTATGCATTCTTGCTAGCTCTATTCGTCTTTTGTTGTTGTAGGAGGCGCATGGAGGAGGATTAATGGGACACTTTGGCGTGAAGAAGACGGAGGACGTACTTGCTACACATTTCTTTTGGCCAAAGATGAGACGGGATGTTGAGCGTTTTGTTGCTCACTGCACTACATGTCAAAAGCTAAGTCACAACTAAATCCTCATGGTTTATATATGCCTTTGCCTGTACCCAGTGTTCCTTGGGAGGATATATCTATGGACTTTGTTTTAGGTTTACCTCGAACAAAGAAGGGGAGGGATAGCATATTTGTTGTCGTGGATAGATTTTCGAAAATGGCACACTTTATACCATGTCATAAAAGCGATGATGTTGTTAATATTTCTAATTTGTTCTTTCGGGAAATTATTCGCTTGCATGGTGTGCCAAATACTATTGTTTCAGATCGTGATACTAAATTCCTTAGCCACTTTTGGAGATGTTTATAGGCTAAGTTGGGGACTAAACTGCTTTTTAGTACTACTTGTCACCCCCAAACTGATGGACAAACTGAAGTAGTCAATAGAACATTGTCTACTATGCTTAGGGCTGTTTTGAAGAATAATAAGAAAATGTGGGAAGAATGCTTTCCTCATATTGAATTTGCTTATAATCGTTCATTGCATTCTACTACTAAGATGTGCCGTTTTGAAATTGTGTATGGTTTCCTACCTCGTGCACCTATTGATTTGTTGCCTCTTCCATCTTCGGAGAAGGTCAATTTTGATGCTAAAGAACATGCTGAATTGATTTTAAAAATGCATGAGTTAACTAAGGAAAACATTGAGCGTATGAATGCTAAATATAAACTTGCTGGAGATAAGGGTAGAAAACATGTTGTGTTTGCACCTGGAGATCTTGTTTGGTTACATTTGCGTAAGGATAGATTTCCTAATTTGCGCAAATCAAAGCTAATGCCACGTGCTGATGGTCCTTTTAAGGTGTTAGAGAAAATAAATGATAATGCATATAAACTTGAGCTACCTGCAGATTTTGGGGTTAGTCCCACTTTTAACATTGCAGATTTGAAGCCTTATTTGGGTGAGGAAGATGAGCTTCCATCGAGGACGACTTCATTTCAAGAAGGGGGGGATCATGAGGACATCAATACCATTGTTACACCCACAGCCCCTACTGTTACATATACTGGACCAATTACTAGAGCTCGCGCACGCCAATTAAATTACCAGGTACTTTCGTTTCTTGGTAATGATTCTAATGTTCATCAGAATATGATGCTGCCTAAATTGGATACATTTGTTTTGCTTACAAATAAAGGGCCTAGCTTGGAGAAGGATGAACATTGGAGCAAGAACACGCATGGAGTTGATGGCATGTGCAAGGGGATCAAGAACGGAGTTACAAGTGATGATTTCAGGACTTTGAAGCCACCATAAGGAGTGCATGAAGCCTTGGACGAAATATACAAGATGCCACTTCATAAATTTCGTCTAGAGCTATTCTAGGTGCTGCGTCACCTTATTATTGGGCCAGGCCCATGTATTTTGGAAATACTTAAGTATAGGCTGTTTTTAGAGTCCGTATGTGTGGGGAAACAAGAGTTAGGGTTGGTTTCGGACCCCTCCTCCAAGGGCCACGAAATCCCCCCCCTCTTCTTCCATATATATACATCCCTTAGGGCGTCGTTTAGACTTTGGGGGTTTTGTTTAGATTAAAAGTTCTCCATAGCTGCAACTTCGCGTACTTCGTTTGTGTTCAACGACCAGACCAAGGCGTCACAGAACCCCACCTTCATTAATAAAGCTTTCCTCTTTTATTCGCAATATCTAGATTGCAATCTCAGTTTCTTGCTTGTTCTCATATGCTCCATGACGTTCAAAACATCATTGAAGTCCCGGTTCTAAGCCGTAAAGCATGGCACATTGAACTATCAATAGTCATCAGCTTTGCTCTGCCAGACGTTCTTAACGTTGCCAGTTGCATCTGCAGCAGACCTGACACCCAGCGGTGCTTCTAGGACGTAATTATTCTGTGCAGCAATGAGGATAATCCTCAAGTTATGATCTAGTCCGTGTAATTCCTACCATCATATTTCAACTTAGCTTTCTCAAGGAACGCATAAAATTTAACGGAACAACAGCACGAGCCATCTACAACAACATAGACAAGCAAAAATACTACCAGGTACTAAGTTCATGATAAATTAAAGTTCAATTAATCATATTACTTAAGAACTCCCACTTAGATAGACATCCCTCTAATCATCTAAGTGATCACGTGATCCAAATCAACTAAACCATGTCCGATCATCAAGTGAGATGGAGTAGTTTTCGATGGTGAACATCACTATGTTGATCATATCTACTATATGATTCACGCTCAACCTTTCGGTCTCAGTGTTCCGAGGCCATATCTATATACGCTAGGCTCGTCAAGTTTAACCTGAGTATTCTGCGTGTGCAACTGTTTTGCACCCATTGTATTTGAACATAGAGCCTATCACACCCGATCATCATGTGGTGTCTCAGCACGAAGAACTTTCACAACGGTGCATACTCAGGGAGAACACTTATACCTTGAAATTTAGTGAGAGATCATATTATAATGCTACCATCAATCAAAGCAAAATAAGATGCATAAAGGATAAACATCACATGCAATCAATATAAGTGATATGATATGGCCATCATCATCTTGTGCTTGTGACCACCATCTCCAAAGCACCGTCATGATCACCATCGTCACCGGCGCGACACCTTGATCTTCATCGTAGCATCGTTGTTGTTTCGCCACCTATTGCTTCTAAGACTATCACTACCGCTTAGTGATAAAGTAAAGCAATTACAGGGCGACTGCATTGCATACAATAAAGCGACAACCATATGGCTCCTACCAGTTGCTGATAACATTTTTTACAAAACATGATCATCTCATACAATAAAATTTAGCATCATGTCTTGACCATATCACATCACAACATGCCCTGCAAAAACAAGTTAGACGTCCTCTACTTTGTTGTTGCAAGTTTTACGTGGCTGCTACGAGCTGAGCAAGAACCGTTCTTACCTACGCATCAAAACTAGAACAATAGTTCGTCAAGTTAGTGATGTTTTAACCTTCTCAAGGACCGGGCATAGCCACACTCGGTTCAACTAAAGTTGGAGAAACTGACATCTGCCAGCCACCTATGAGCAAAGCACGTCAGTAGAACCAGTCTCGCGTAAGCGTACGCGTAATGTCAGTCCGGGCCGCTTCATCCAACAATACCGCTGAACCAAAGTATGACATGCTGGTAAGCAGTATGACTTGTATCGCCCACAACTTACTTGTGTTCTACTCGTGCATATAACTTCTACGCATAAAACCAGGCTCGGATGTCACTGTTGGGGAACGTAGTAATTTCAAAAAAAATCCTACACACACGCAAGATCATGGTGATGCAAAGCAACTAGAGGGGAGAGTGTTGTCCACGTGCCCTCGTAGACCGAAAGCGGAAGCATTAGCACAACACGGTTGATGTAGTCATATGTCTTCACGATCCGACCGATCAAGTACCAAACGTACGGTACCTCTGAGTTCAGCACACGTTCAGCTCGATGACGTCCCATGAACTCTGATCCAGCAAAGCTTTGCGGGGGAGTTCCGTCAGCACGATGGCATGATGGCCGTGTTGATGATGCTACCGGCGTAGGGCTTTGCCTAAGCACCGCTACGATATTACCGAGGTGGAATATGGTGGAGGGGGGCACCGCACACTCCCAAGTAAGATATATATCAGGAACATATCTACCCTCAAATGGTGGAATATTCAATTTCAGTTTCGGAATATGGTCATTATCTCGTACCTGAGGTGGTGGTGCAGGCCTACCGTTGCGAATATATACCTGAGGTCGACCTGCTGGTGGTGGTGCTGGTGGCTGCACGTAGTTCTGATTTTGATCAACCTCATCCTCGTAATAGTCCTCCACCTTTGCAGTAACAACAGGAGCTACAGAACCACCAACAGCAGTAGCAGCGGCACCAGAATTTTGTCCTGGCTCAATAGGAACACGTTGTGCTCGCCCTACTGTGTCGCGGCGTAGAGCTAGTTGTGGGAGACGTTTGAGTAATTCATCAAATTTGGCGTCCAACTTGGTGTCAGTTGACTTCTCAATGTCATCCATCTTCTCCATTGCCTTTCCAAAGCTGGCCATCACGTCTTCCACCTGTTGACCCAACATTTGATGAAACTTATCATGAAGCTCCTTGTTCGTCATGTTCTCCCAGTCAATCTCGTTGACTTGTGTTCCTGTCATAGTTAGCAGCAATAGAAATAGACAAGAATATGATCCTACAGACTACTGGAATATGGTGGTGGTGGGGTGTCACAAATCCGTCAAGCGAATCTCAAATTATTACCAGTTCTTACCCAGCAGCAGGTGGTGATCGGCAACCGTTGTAGTCAAAACTCTCAAAGCTTGGATAGAGCGATTACCAGGGAGAGTCAAATGCACGACGTAGATGTATGTGGAGCTGGGAAGGCTTATAATATGGTAGCAAAAAAGATCAGCAATAATCAATTCAGAGATGCAAAGTTGAATAAACGCTCAACGACGGTACTGTGCTAGTCCTAGGCTAGACCGTGCTAGAGACGCGAGCCTAGAACACTAACAAAATCACGGTGCTGCACTTAAACAAGGGAAAAGCACACTCCAAAATATATTTTTTCGCTTTTTTTGCGCTGCTTTCTTTTTTGTGAAAACTCACTATAATGGCGAGTGTCTCAAAACTCTTCCCAGGTCAAACTGACAAGATGGGCATGAAATTTTTTGACATTTTTTTTCCAGAAATCAGGGCAGCGACGACGAAAGAGTGCGACAAAAAATCACTATGATGGCGAATGTCTCAAAACACTCCTAGGGACCTAAAAATAGGATAGGGAAAAATATTTCCGGTCGCCGAAATTTTGGCCTAAAAACTGCCCGGGGGTCTCCAGACTCTTCTATTTTTTTCCGAAACCTACTCAGGCAAGGAAACACGAATCGGAAATTAGATGGATCTCGGAAACAAACCTACTATGAAAAGAACTCGGATTGGTGGTGGATATATGGTGGTAGGATATGGCAGCGGTGGTGGTATATGATAGCGGTGGTGGTATATGGATCTGGATCGGTGGTATATGGCAGCGTTGGTGGGATATGGCAGCAGTGGTGGTATATGGCAGCTGTGGTGGTATAAGGCAGCATTGTTGGGATATGACAGCGGTGGTGGTATATGGCAACAATGATGAAGATGGTGCGGCGGCGGCGTGACAAACTGTGACAGAACTCGAAACTCTAAAGGACTAGACGCTAAGACGAGCAACTAGACACGAGGATGCAACCGCAAGTTCAACAAAGCAAAACCCTAAAAAGATTATGCAAAGGCTCAGATTGGTTCATATATGATGAACTAACCCTAATTTTTTTTGGCTTTTCCGTGGACTGTAGGTATGAAGAACAGACTCGATCTAAACTATGAAAAACTATAAAATCTCACCGAGCAACCTGGAAATCTGATACCACTTGATAGAGGCAAAGGTGTCCCGTCTTTCGATGAGATGATGGATATCTCTTTGGTGGAAGTCGACTTTGACGATCCGACTACGAACATGCGAGGATGTCGCGCCTTAGCAATCGCTAAACCAACTCCGAGAGGTTATTGACCACGCCGGAGCACGATCAACCTGACCACGAGGGTCTGTTTCCTGCGAGCAAACGAAGACCAAGCAAGACACTGAGATTGCAATCTGGATATTGCGAATATAAGATGAAAGCTTTATTGATCAAGGTGGGGTTCTATGACGCCTTTGTCTGGTCGTTGAACACAAACGAAGTTCGCGAAGTTGCAGCTATGGCGAACTTTTAATCTAAACAAAACCCCCAAAGTCTAAACGGTGCCCTAAGGGCTGTATATATGGAGGAAGAGGGGGGAATTTCGTGGCCCTTGGTGGAGGGGTCCGTAATCAACCCTATCTCTTGTTTCCCCACACATACGGACTCTAAAAATAGCCTATACTTATGTATTTCAAAATTACAAGGGCCTGGCCCAATAATAAGGTGATGCAGCACCTAGAATAGCCTCGGGACGAAATTTATGAAGTGGCATCTTGTATATTTCGTCCAAGGCTTCATGCACCCAGTATGGTGGCTTCAAAGTCCTGAAATCATCACTTGTAACTCCGTTCTTGTTCCCCTTGCGCATGCCATCATCTCCATGCTTGTTCTTGCTCCAATGTTCATCCTTCTCCAAGCTAGGCCCTTCATTTGTAAGCAAAACAAATGTATCCAATTTAGGCAGCATCATATTCTCATGAAAATTACAATCATTACCAAGAAACAAAAGTACCTGATAATTTAATTGGTGTGTGTGAGCTCTAGTAATTGATCCAGTATATGTAGCAGTAGGGGCTGTGGGTGTAACATTGGTATTGATGTCCTCATCAACACGGCTAAGAGATCAAGAGATCAATTGTTGTGCCTAGAGGTGCCCCCTGCCCCCGTATATAAAGGATCAAGGGGGAGGAGGCGGCCGACCAGGAGGAGGTGCGCCAGGGAGGAGTCCTACTCCCACCAGGAGTAGGACTCCCTCTTTTCCTAGTTGGAGTAGGAGGGGGAAAGGAAGGGAGAGAGGAGAGGAAGGAAAGGGGGGCGCCACCCCCCTCCTTGTCCTATTCGGACTAGAGGGGCATGGGGCACGCGGCCTGCCCTGGCCGCCCCTCCTCTTCTCCACTAGGTCCCATGAGGCCCAATAAACCCCCCGGGGGGTTCCAGTAACCCCCGGTACTCCGGTATATGCCCGAAACCATTCCGGTGTCCGAACATAGTCATCCAATATATCGATCTTTATGTCTCGAACATTTCGAGACTCCTCATCATGTCCGTGATCATATCCGGGACTCTGAACTACCTTCGATACATCACAGCACAAACTCACAATATTGATCGTCACTGAACTTTAAGCGTGCGGACCCTACGGGTTCGAGAACTATGTAGACATGACCGAGACACGTCTCCAGTCAATAACCAATAGCAGAACCTAGATGCTCATATTGGCTCCTACATATTCTATGAAGATCTTTATCGGTCAAACTGCTTAACAATATACGTTGTTCCCTTTGTCATAGATATGTTACTTGCCCGAGATTCGATCGTTAGTATCTCAATACCTAGTTCAATCTCGTTACCGGCAAGTCTCTTTACTCGTTACGTAATGCATCATCCCGCAACTAACTCATTAGCTACATTGCTTGCAAGGCTTATAGTGATGTGCATTACCGAGAGGGCCCAGAGATACCTCTCCGACAATCGGAGTGACAAATCCTAATCTCGAAATACGCCAACTCAACATGTACCTTCGGAGACACCTGTAAAGCTCCTTTATAATCACCAAGTTACATTGTGACGTTTGGTAGCTGATGACCCACAAGTGTAGGGGATCAATCGTAGTCCTTTCGATAAGTAAGAGTGTCGAACCCAACGAGGAGCAGAAGGAAATGATAAGCGGTTTTCAGTAAGGTTTTCTCTGCAAGCACTAAAATTGTAGGTGATAGATAGATTTGTCATAAGATAAATAGTAACGAGTAACAAGTAAATAAAGTGCAGCAAGGTGGCCCAATCCTTTGTGTAGCAAAGGATAAGCCTGGACAATTTCTAATAATGAGAAAGGAGCTCCCGAGGACACATGGGAATTATGGTCAAGCTAGTTTTCATCATGTTCATATGATTCGCGTTCGGTACTTTGATAATTTGATATGTGGGTGGACCGGTACTTGGGTACTGCCCTAACTTGGACAAGCATCCCACTTATGATTAACCCCTATTGCAAGCATCCGCAACTACAAAAGAAGTATTAAGGTAAACCTAACCACATCATTAAACATATGGATCCATATCAGCCCCTAACGAAGCAACGCATAAACTAGGGTTTAAGCTTCTGTCACTCTAGCAACCCATCATCTACTTATTACTTCCCCATGCCTTCCTCTAGGCCCAAATAATGGTGAAATGTCATGTAGTCGATGTTCACATAACACCACTAGAGGTAAAGACAACATACATATCATCAAAATATCGAACGAATACCAAATTCACATGACTACTAATAGCAAGACTTCACCCATGTCCTCAGGAACAAACGTAACTACTCACAAAGCATATCATAATTAGAGGAGTAATAATATGCATAAAGGATCTGAACATATGATCTTCCACCAAGTAAACCAATTAGCATCAACTACAAGGGGTAATCAACACTACTAGCAACCCACAGGTACCAATTTGTGGTTTTGATACAAGATTGGATACAAGAGATGAACTGGGGTTTTGAGAGGAGATGGTGCTGCTGAAAATGTTGATGGAGATTGACCCCCTCTCGATGAGAGGATCGTTGGTGATGATGTTGGTGATGATTTCCCCCTCTAGGAGGGAAGTATCCCCGGCAGAACAGCTCCGCCAGAGCCCGTGATTGATTCCACCAAGGTTCCGCCTCGTGGCGGCGGAGTTTGGTCCCGTAAGCTTGCCCATGATTTTTTCAGGGTAAAAGTGATGATATAGCAGAAGATGGACGTCGGAGGCCCACCAGGGGGCCCAGGAGATAGAGGGCGCGCCCTATAGGGGGGCCCTGTCTCCTGGACAGGGTGTGGGCCCCCTGGCATATTTCTTTCGCTCATAAATTCTTAATAATTCCAAAAAGTTGTTTCGTGGAGTTTTAGGACTTTTGGAGTTGTGAAGAATAGGTTTCCAACGTTTGCTCGTTTTCCAGCCAGAATTCCAGCTGCCGACATTCCCCCTCTTCATGGTAAACCTTGTAAAATAAGAGAGAATAGCCATAAGTATCGAGATATAATGTGTAATAATAGCCCATAATGCAATAAATATCGATATAAAAGCATGATGCAAAATGGACGTATCAACTCCCCCAAGCTTAGACCTCGCTTGTCCTCAAGCGAAAGCCGAAATCGAAAAATATGTCCACATGTTTAGAGATAGAGGTGTCGATAAAAAATAAAATCCGGACATGAGGGCATCATGATCATTCTTATAACAACAACATATATAGATTTTGTCATATGATTTCCTATGCTCAAGTGAGAAGCAATTCACAATATCAAGTATGGTTCAAAAACATCATTGGCAACTAACAAACTATAATCTCAGTCATTGAAGCAATTGCAATTTTCGTAACATCAGAAAGAGTCAACAATAGAGCTTTTCAGCAAGCTCACATACTCAACTATCTTGTAGTCTTCTACAATTGCTAACACTCACGCAGTACTTGTGGTTATAGAGTTTCAGCCGGACACTGAGAAAGATAGGGGCTTATTGTGTTGCCTCCCAACATATTCACCTTTAGGTGAGGTCAACAATAATAGCCCATGCTAACTTACATCCAATTGGATATATATATCATGATCTTTCAAACACGAGCAGCTTGCCAAAGGATAAAATGAAAAAGGGAAAGGTGAGGATCACCTTGACTCAAGCATAAAGTAAAACATAAAGTAAAAGATAGGCCCTTCGCAGAGGGAAGCAGAGGTTGTCATGCGCGTTTAGGGTTGATGCAAAAAATCTTAATGCAAAAGAACGTCACTTTATATTGCCCCTTGTATGTGGACCTTTATTATGCAGTCTGTCGCTTTTATTACTTCCACAACAAGTTTGTACAAAGCTTATTTTCTCTGCACTAATAAGTCATACATATTTAGATAGCAATTTTTATTGCTTGCACCGATGACAACTTACTTGAAGGATCTTACTCAATCCATAGGTAGGTATGGTGGACTCTCATGACAAAACTGGGTTTAAGGATATTTGGATGCACAAGTAGTATCTCTACTAGGTGCAAGGAATTTGGCTAGCATGAGGGGGAAAGGCAAGCTCAACATGTTTAGAAGGTCAATGACAATATACTTTAACTGAGATGTCGGAAAACATAAACCATTACGTTGTCTTCCTTGTCCAACGTCAACTCTTTTAGCATGTCATACTTAATGAGTGCTTCACAATCATAAAAGATGTCCAAGATAATATATTTATATGTGAACCCCTCTTTCCTTATCACTTCCTATTAATTGCAACGATGACCAAGGCTACATTCATCAACTCTCAACAATTTTTATGCCTCATACTTTCTATGTGTGAAGTTATCACTATCCATAAGATCAATATGAACTCTTTTATTCTCTCTACTTTCTCAAGATCATAGCAACATAGCAAAGCCCTTGACTCAACACTAATCTTTATTATAGATAACTCAAGGACTTGATTACAAAAAGAGATCACAAAGCAAAACGCAAAACTACTTGATATCAAGACTTCAATCTACTAGATCAAGATACTACTAAAACAATCGAACTAAATAAAACGGTAAAGATAGGAGTGTGATGGTGATACGATATAGGGGCACCTCCCCCAAGCTTGGCAGTTGCCAAGGGGAGTGCCCATACCCATGTGATTATGTCCTCGGAGGTGGTGAAGTAGGAGTTGTTGATGATATAGGCTTGTCGTCCGTCTTCCAAGGCATAGGCTCCCCATCATAAAAGGATGATCGAGTCTCCGGGATCCTTAAATCTGCAGCCAAACTCATTCGCTTGAATCTATATTTATACTCACAATTCTGGTTTTGCAGGTCATAGATCTGGGCTTGGAGGTGCTCGATTTTCTCTTGATGCTTGAAGATGGTCTCTCCAATGACTTTAGCAACTAGCTTGTGGTTGTTGGTGAACTCCGTGATCATCATCTGGTTGGCGTTAAGTCCACGCTCCACCATCCCTTGGCACTTGAAAACTTCCTGTTCCATGGCTTCGAGCTTTGTCTCCACGCTCCCGGTATGCCTTGGTCCCTCCACATCGCGGATGTGCAGCACCCCCTCACGCATCTCAATGGTTGAGGATGTTGCAGCACCTCCATGAGATAGGGGTTGATAACCCTCTCGAAAAATTTGTCCTTGGGAGCGCTTGGAGACACCATGATGCTCTAGATCTGAAACAGAAATAGCTCGAGACAAAAACAGAGGATATTTGTGTGATACGGTGGTCAAAACCTTCGGGAGTATATATAATGAATTTTTACCGACCAAAATACGTAACGTGCAAGAAAATGGAGTCCGGGAGGCACACGAGGTGCCCACGAGACAGGGGGGCATGCCCTACAGGGGGGGCACCCTCCACTCTTGTGGGGGCCTCGTGTCCCTTTCGGACTACTTCTTTCTTCCTAAAATTCTTAAATAATCCAAAACTGATAAAAATTACCATTAGAGTTGTTTTGGAGTCGGTTTACTTACCGTACCACATACCTATACCTTTTCGGAGTCTGGAACGTTCTGGAAAGTGGCCCTTATGTATTCCTCAGGGGTTACGGTTTCAATAATATTGGTTTCAACATTGATAGGATTACCTGAAATATAGTGTTTAATTCTTTGACCGTTAACCACCCTTGGATTTTTATAGCACCAGAACGATAGACCTCCTCGATAATGTAGGGACCTTCCCATTTTGAGAGAAGTTTTCGTGCAAAAAATCTTAAATGAGAGTTGAATAATAACACATAATCTCCTATGTTAAACTCACGCTTTTGTATCCTCTTATCATGCGAGCGTTTGACTTTTTCTTTGAATAGCTTGGCATTCTCATATGCTTGGGTTCTCCATTCATCAAGTGAGGTAATATCAAACAACCTCTTCTCACTGGCAAGTTTGAAGTCATAACTGAGCTCTTTAATAGCCCAATATGCGTTATGTTCAAGTTCAAGAGGTAAATGACACGCTTTTCCATAAACCATCTTATATGGAGACATACCCATAGGATTTTTGTATGCAGTCTATAGGCCCATAGTGCATCATCAAGTTTTTTGGACCAATTCTTTCTAGATCTATTCACAGTCTTTTGCAAAATTAATTTGAGCTCTCTATTGCTCAACTCTACTTGACCACTAGACTGCGGATGATAAGGAGATTCTATTCTATGATTGACATCATACTTAGCAAGCATCTTACGGAAAGCACCATGAATAAAATGTGAACCACCATCAGTCATAAGATATCTAGGGACTCCAAACCTCGGAGAAATAACTTCTTTAAGCATTTTAATAGAAGTGTTATGATCAGCACTACTAGTTGGAATAGCTTATACCCACTTAGCAACGTAATCAACAGCAACTAAAATATG
Source organism: Triticum aestivum (assembly GCF_018294505.1). NCBI lineage: Eukaryota > Viridiplantae > Streptophyta > Magnoliopsida > Poales > Poaceae > Triticum > Triticum aestivum. The sequence goes on from NC_057804.1 coordinate 245,483,829, forward strand.
TGTATAACCATTAGAGGCAGGAAAAGGTCCCATATAATCAAAGCCCCAAACATCAAACGGTTCAATAACAAGAGAATAATTCATAGGCATTTCTTGACGTCTACTAATGTTACCTATTCTTTGGCATTCATCACAAGATAAGAGAAACTTACGAGCATCTTTGAAGAGAGTAGGCCAATAAAAACCATATTGTAGTACCTTGTGTGCAGTTCTATCTCTAGCGTGGTGTCCTCCATAAGATTCAGAGTGACACTTATGTAGAATATGTTCTTGTTCATGCTCAGGCACACAACATCTAATAACACCATCTACTCCTTTATAAAGGTGTGGATCATCCCAGAAGTAATGTCTTAAATCATAAAAGAACTTTTTCTTTTGCTAGTTTGTGAAACTAGGCGGTATAAATTTAGCAACAATGTAATTAGCCTAATCATCATACCAAGGAGTAGTACGAGAAGCATTGATGACCGCTAATTGTTCATCAGAAAAGCTATCATTAATAGGCAGTGGGTCATCAAGAACATTCTCTAACCTAGACAAGTTGTCTGCAATGGGGTTCTCAACTCCCTTCCTATCAATAATATGCAAGTCAAATTCTTGGAGCAAGAGAACCCATCTAATGAGTCTAGGCTTAGCATCTTTCTTTTCCATAAGATATTTAATAGCAGCATGATCAGTGTGAATAGTAACTTTGGAATCAACAATATAAGGTCTAAACTTATCACATGCAAACACAACTGCTAAGAACTCTTTTTCAGTTGTAGCATAATTTGTCTGGGCAGTATCAAGAGTCTTACTAGCATATTGGACAACATTCAATTTCTTATCGACTCTTTGCCCTAAAACAGCCCCTACAGCATAATCACTAGCATCACACATAATTTCAAAAGGTAAATTCCAATCAGGCGGCTGGACATTAGGTGCAGTGATCAAAGATTTCTTAAGTACTTCAAATGCTTCTAGACAATCATCATCAAAGACAAAAGGAACATCTTTTTGCAATAAATTAGTGAGAGGCCTAGAGATTTCAGAAAAGTCCTTAATGAACCTCCTATAAAGACCAGCGTGACCAAGGAAACTTCTTATACCTTTTATGTCCTTGGGACATGACATCTTTTCAATAGCATCAACTTTGGCCTTATAAACTTCAATACCTCTCTCGGAGATCTTGTGCCCCAAGACAATGCCTTCATTAACCATAAAGTGACACTTTTCCCAATTCAGGACGAGACTAGTGTCTTCGCAACTCTGCAAAACTCGATCAAGATTGCTCAAACAATCATCAAAAAAGGATTCATAGACGGAAAAGTCATCCATGAATACCTCACAAATCTTTTCACAAAAATCAGAGAATATAGCCATCATGCATCTTTAAAAGGTAGCAGGTGCATTACATAAACCAAAAGGCATACGTCTATAAGCAAAAGTACCAAAAGGGCAAGTAAAAGTAGTTTTAGATTGATCCTTCGCTGAAACAGGTATCTGAGAGAAACTAGAATAACCATCTAAGAAGCAAAAATGTATGTGTTTGGATAGTCTTTCTAGCATTTGATCAATAAAAGGTAAAGGGTAATGATCTTTCTTAGTAGCTTTATTTAACTTACGAAAATCAATTACCATCCTATAGCCTGTAATAATTATTTGGGGGATCAATTCATCTTTATCATTAGGAACAACAGTAATACCTCCCTTTTTAGGGACAGAATGGACATGGCTTACCCATTCACTATCAACAACGGGATAAATAATACCTGCCTCAAGGAGCTTTAGCATCTCCTTTCTTACCACTTCCTTCATCTTGGGATTTAATCGTCTTGGAGGATCTCTAACTGGTTTGGCATCTTTCTCCACTGAAATTTTGTGTTGACACAATGTGGGACTAATGCCCTTAAGATCATCCAGAGTATATCCAATAGCTCCTCGGTGCTTCTTCAGAGTTTTCAATAATCTTTCTTCTTCTTTCTCTGAAAGGTTAGCACTAATAATAAAAGGATACATTTCATTTTCATCAAGATAAGCATACTTAAGATTATCAGGTAATGGTTTGAGTTCAAACACGGGATCACCCTTGGGTGGAGGGGGATCCCCAAAAATTTCAACGTGAAGGTTATGTTTCAGCATAGGTTCCTGTTTAAGGAACACTTCATCTATTTCCTCCCTTTCCTTCATAAACATATCATTTTCATGGTCTAGCAAATATTGTTCTAACGGATCAGCTGGAGGAACAGCAATGGAAGCAAGACCAATAATCTCATCCTTACTAGGTGGTTCCTTTTCACGAGGTTGTCTACTAAACTTAGCAAAATTAAACTCATGAGACATACCATCTATGCCAATAGTGACAATATTCTTTTCACAATTAATCTTAGCACTAGCAGTATTCAAGAAGGGTCTACCAAAAATAACGGGACAAAAATGATCTTGTGGGGAACCAAGAACAAGAAAATCGGCAGGGTATTTAACCTTCACACACAAAACTTCGACATCTCTAACAATCCCAATAGGTTTAGTAGTAACATCAATGTCTTCCAATTCCACGGGTGCAATGTCATGCATAATTTCTTTATATAAGGTATAAGGTATTGCACTAGCACTAGCACCCATATCACATAAGCCATGATAGCAATGATCTCCTATTTTAACCGAAATAACAGGCATGCCTACGACGGGTCTACATGTCTTAGTATCCGATCTAGCAATATTAGCAGTCTCACCCAAGAAAGAAATAACATGCCCATCTAAATCCTCATCCAAGAGATCTTTAATCATAGCAATACTAGGTTCAACATTAATTTGGTCAGGAGGTGTATAAGTCCTAGTATTACTCTTATGAACAACAGTCGAAGCTTTAGCATGATCCTTTATCCTAACAGGAAAAGGAGGTCTTTCAACATAAGCAGTAGGAATGATAGGATCACTATAGGTAATAGTCTTTTCTTCGACTGTAATAGGTGCAACTACTTTCACTTCAACATGAGGATTATATTTAAACCACTTCTCTTTAGGGAGATCAACATAAGTAGAAAAATATTCACAAAAAGTAGCTACTGTCTCAGAGTCAAGTCCATACTTAGAGCTAAATCCACGGAAAGCATCGGTATCCATAAAAGATTTAACACAATTGAACTTAGGTGTCATACCTGACTCCTTACCATCGTTAGAACCCCAATCTTCAGAGTTGCATTTAATTCTTTCCAATAAGTCCCATTTGAAATCAATAGTCTTCAGCATGTAAGAACCAGCACAGGAAGTATCGAGCATGTTGCGATTATCAAGAGAAAGTCGAGCATAAAAGTTCTGAATAATCATTTCCCGAAAGAGCTCATGATTGGGGCATGAATATAACATTGACTTAAGCCTCCCCCAAGCTTGAGCGATGCTTTCTCCTTCGCGAGGCCAGAAATTATATATGTAATTATGATCACGATGAACAAGATGCATAGGATAGAACTTCTGGTGAAAGCTTCAATCGCTTATAATTCCAAGATCCCGTATCATCACATAGCCTATACCATGTCAATGCATCTCCCTTCAAAGATAAACGGAAGACCTTCCTTTTGACAACATCATTGGGAATACCTGCAAGCTTAAATAATCCACAAAGATAAGTTGTAAATGGGGATGCAATGTTCCATCTCCTGCAAATGGATTAGCTAGCAGTTTTTCTATCATACTTGAAGGAATCTCAAAGTAAATATTTTCATAAAGTTCAGTAGGTTGAGGAGCAACTCTTTGCTCTTCTGGTTGGGGTGAAGATACCCCAAACAAGCCCCTCAAAGGATTAGTTTCCATAGTGACAAGTAACAGAAAATTTGAGCACACTATATAAATGTTTCCTTACCAAGTTCCACTCACCAAAAGCGCTACACTCCCCGGCAATGGCGCCAGAAAAGGGTCTTGATGACCCATAAGTGTAGGGGATCAATTGTAGTCCTTTCGATAAGTAAGACTGTCGAACCCAACGAGGAGCAGAAGGAAATGATAAGCAATTTTCAGTAAGGTTTTCTTTGCAAGCACTAAAATTGTAGGTGATAGATAGTTTTGTGATAAGATAAATAGTAATGAGTAACAAGTAAATAAAGTAAATAAAGTGCAGCAAGGTGGCCCAATCCTTTATGTAGCAACGGATAAGCCTGGACAATTTCTAATAATGAGAAAGGAGCTCCCAAGGACACATGGGAATTATCGTCAAGCTAGTTTTCATCACGTTCATATGATTCGCGTTCGGTACTTTGATAATTTGATATGTGGGTGGACCGATACTTGGGTACTGCCCTAACTTGGACAAGCATCCCACTTATGATTAACCCCTATTGCAAGCATCTGCAACTACAAAAGAAGTATTGAGGTAAACCTAACCACAACATTAAACATATGGATCCATATCAGCCCCTAACGAAGCAACGCATAAACTAGGGTTTAAGCTTCTATCACTCTAGCAACCCATCATCTACTTATTACTTTCCCATGCCTTCCTCTAGGCACAAATAATGGTGAAGTGTCATGTAGTCGACGTTCACATAACACCACTAGAGGAAAAGACAACATACATCTCATCAAAATATCAAACGAATACCAAATTCACATGACTACTAATAGCAAGACTTCACTCATGTCCTCAGGAACAAACGTCACTACTCACAAAGCATATTCATGTTCATAATCAAAGGAGTAATAATATGCATAAAGGATCTGAACATATGATCTTCCACCAAGTAAACCAATTAGCATCAACTACAAGGGGTAATCAACACTACTAGCAACCCACAGGTACCAATTTGTGGTTTTGATACAAGATTGGATACAAGAGATGAACTAGGGTTTGGAGAGGAGATGGTGCTGGTGAAGATGTTGATGGAGATTGACCCCCTCTCGATGAGAGGATTGTTGGTGATGACGTTGGTGATGATTTCCCCCTCCTGGAGGGAAGTGTCCCCGGCAGAACAGCTCCACCAGAGCCCTAGATTGATTCTGCCAAGGTTCCGCCTCGTGGCGGCGGAGTTTCGTCCCGTAAGCTTCCCACCATTTTTTCCAGGGTAAAAGTGATGATATAGCAGAAGATGGACGCCGGAGGCCCACCAGGGGGCCCAGGAGATAGGGGGCGCGCCCTATAGGGGGGCGCGCCCCTGTCTCCTGGATAGGGTGTGGGCCCCCTGGCGTATTTCTTTCGCTCATAAATTCTTATTAATTCCAAAAAATTGTTTCGTGGAGTTTCAAGACTTTTGGAGCTGTGTAGAATAGGTTTCCAACGTTTGGTTCCTTTTCAGCTAGAATTCCAGCTGCCGGCATTGCCCCTCTTCATGGTAAACCTTGTAAAATAAGAGAGACTAGCCATAAGTATTGAGATATAATGTGTAATAATAGCCCATAATGCAATAAATATCGATATAAAAGCATGATGCAAAATGGACGTATCAGTAGCACACAAAGTTCCTCCGGTAAACGGGAGTTGCATAATCTCATAGTCATAGGAACATATATAAGTCATGAAGAAAGCAATAGCAACATAATAAATGATCAAGTGCTAAGCTAACGGAATGGGTCAAGTCAATCACATCATTCTCCTAATGATGTGATCCCGTTAATCAAATGACAACTCATGCCTATGGTTAGGAAACACAACCATCTTTGATCAACGAGCTAGCCAGGTAGAGGCATACTAGTGACACTACGTTTGTCTATGTCTTCACACATGTATTATGTTTTCGGTTAATACAATTCTAGCATGAATAATAAACATTTATCATGATATGAGGAAATAAATAATAACTTTATTATTGCCTATAGGGCATATTTCCTTCACTCTTTTCCTTCGGCATCACCTGAACGGACTCCCCTTGGCCCGGTATCCTTCGGGCCAACACCTCGGTGTTATCCGTGGCCTTATGGGAGGTGGCCGTTGGAAGGGACCCGCTGCTCATCGCCGACGGATCCAGCGACCCTTCGAAGAGGAGGATAGCTCGATGTTGGACTGGGCCGGACTGCAGATGCTTGGTCTAACACATTAAAAATCAATAAATTGAAAAAACCGGAAATATTATCGTGTCCGGATACTTACGATTTGGCTAGGGGCGTAACATTGGGCCCCCACTCCTCGCTGTTGTTGGTGGCTGCGGCGGAGTTGTACGGAATGGAAATCTTTCCCTTCTTGGGCGCCTCGGCCTCCCCATGTGTGGAAGCCTTCCTCTTCTTTCCCCCCCCCCGAGGGGGGGGCGAGTCTCCTTGTCTTTGTCGTCTTCGGTGGGGGAGTGCGTCTTGGCATCTTCGGATGTCGCGTCGGAAACCACCTCTAGTCCCCTTGGCCGCCTTCTTGGTTTTCTTTTCCGGCACCTCATAAGGCGCCGGAAATAGCATCTCCGTCAGAAGAGGCGTTTCTAGATCTTCGGGCCACGAGCCGGACATTCGATCTGTTCCGCTATCATTACCCAGGCCTGAAAGATTGGCATGGAGGCTTAGGTTCCTCCTGCGGATATGCCGGCAAAGGATATACCTTGCAAACATAAAAGAACTTACCGGATTAGCCCGACGTTTTGGGCTAAGCTCATGATCTTCGGACGTGGGTGGGGGTACCTCGCCAGCCTTAAAAAGCACCTTCCAGATGTCTTCGTGTGTCGTATCAAAGAATTCCAGGAGCGTCTGGTGCTTGGCCGGGTCGAACTCCCACAAATTACAAGTCCGGCTCTGGCATGGAAGAACCCGACAGAAGAGCATGACCTGGGGCATGTTGACAAGCTTGATTTTCTTGTCAATCATGTTCTAGACACATGTCTGTAGCCCAATCACTTCTTCCTCTGATTCCCAGGCTAAACCCTTCTCTTGCTAGGAGGTGAGCCGCATGGGAATTTTGGATTGGAATTCGGGGGTCGCCGCCTAGTTGGCGCCGCGCGGCTCAGTGATGTAGAACCACCCCGATTGCCACCCCTTTACAGTCTCCACAAAGGAGCCTTCGGGCCAGGTGACATTGGGCATTTTGCCCACCATGGCGCCTCCACACTCCGCTTGTTGACTGCTCACCACCTTCGGCTTCACATTGAAGGTCTTCAGCCATAGGCCGAAGTGAGGTGGGATGCGGAGGAAGGCCTCACACATGACAATGAATGTCGAGATGGTGAGGATGGAGTTGGGGGGCAGGTCGTGGAAGTCCAGCCCGTAGTAGAATATCAGTCCGCGGACGAACGGGTGGAGGGGGAATCCCAGTCGGCGAACGAAGTGGGAGAGAAACACCACCCTTTCTTGGGGCTCCGGGGTAGGGATGATCTGCCCCTTGGCCGAAGTCGATGAGCGATGTCTTTGGACAAGTATCCGGCCTCCTGGAGCTTCTTGATGTCCTCCTTCTTGACGGAGGAAGCCATCCTGATGCGGAGCATCCTACGATCATCCCCATGGACACTACTTCGACTACACAAGCTCCAAGTGGACCCATGACAAGAGCTCGAGCACGTGCTATTCAATCCAAGGTTAACTCTCTCCTTGTTGAACTTCCCTTTGACCCACTTGAGACATGGTTACTACCTCAAACGGAGATGCTTTGTGTGCTTAGTTACCAAGGAACCAACCTAGAAGAAGCTACGGTACAAGATGGACGTTGAGAGCAAGAGGAGAAGCTGTCCAGCCTAGAACAGGCGGTACTACCGCCCACGCCAAGCGGTACTGCCGCTGAACCCAACCAAGCGGCACTACCGCCATACATCCGCCCTTATTCCGCCGAACCCAACAAACTCCTATGATCAAATGGCTCCAGAGCGGTACTACCGCCCCATCAAAGCGGTACTATCGCTGAAGCTCTACAAGCGGTAATACCGCCCGAGGGTCCGGTACTACCGCCTCTCCTGCGTGCCGCGTATCCGGGCCGAGGCCCATGTAATCGTTTCGCCCCTCTCTTACCCCTTCGAAGGCTTAGACTATAAATAGACCTTCCCCTCGTCCTTTCTAGGGTTAGGATTGGTTTAGCACATTTGAGATAGAGAATTGCTCATCCATATCGGATCTACTCCTCGGGAGGGACCGCACCTCTTCGGAGAAGATCCATCCGGATTCAAGGCCTCCATCCGAAGAAGACAATCAAGACCTCCTCACGGAGAAGAACGGTTACTCTTGTATCGTCCCTTGTTGACTTTGGATCTCGTGTTACTTTGTGCCTCGATGATCTAGCACTTGTGTGATCAATGTCGTGTCGGTTGAGTGTTTCTCTTGTTATCCCCTCGTGATTTCCCTCATGTTCTTCTGCGTGTTCTTCGTGTTCCCCATAGGATCCTCTCCAAATGTGAAAGATCGGCCCCATAGGGTTCCTCCCTACACCATCTTGGTATCATGAGCCATGTTGATCACGTTTTTGGAGCCCCTACCCCGTGTTTTCTAGCTTGATTTTGTTGTTTCCATCCTAAATCTGAAAATCCCCACCAAAAATAGCCCCATTTTTTTGTGATTTGTTGGTTTTGATGATGTTTTGTTGATTTTGATCCATGGATTTGCTTGGTTTCAAGTGGATCTAGCATCTCCCCAAGTTTCACCTCTTTCCATCCATGAAATCCATCCAATTTTGCCCCCGAAATCATCCTTTTCCGCCCCAAAATCGCCCCAATTTTCGATTTTCCGAATTTTTCCCGACAAAAGAGGTACTACCGCCCTCCAAGCGGTACTACTACTGAGCGCCACAAGCGGTACTACTGGTGAGCGCCACAAGCGGTACTACGGCCCTCCCAAGCAGCACTACCGCTCCACCCCTGGCGGCTGCAACTCCTTCCGCACGCCCCTTTTTCCGCCTAGTTTTGCCAAATTTTTACCCCGGTGCCCTCGCATACTTCCGCATTCCACCACCACTCACCACTACCTCCTATGATGATTTTGACCCGTTTTGGTCTTTGAGATTTTGGGTTGTGGTTCACGTATCCTATTGTGTTTCAGCTACATAGGTACGGTTCAACGTCAACATCACCACCGCTCATCTCCATCGACTACTCATCATCGCCAAGGACGGTAACCTCGATGGCATCTTTGTGATGAGGACATCAATACCATTGTTACACCCACAGCCACTGTTGCTATACATACTGGACCAATTACTAGAGCTCGTGCACACCAACTAAATTACCAGGTACTTTCGTTTCTTGGTAATGATTCTAATGTTCATGAGAATATGATGCTGCCTAAATTGGATACATTTGTTTTGCTTACAAATGAAGGTCCTAGCTTGGAGAAGGATGAACATTGGAGCAAGAACAAGCATGGAGATGATGGCATGCGCAAGGGGAACAAGAACAGAGTCACAAGTTATGATTTCAGGACTTTGAAGCCACCATAATGGGTGCATGAAGCCTTGGACGAAATATACAAGATGCCACTTCATAAATTTCGTCCCGAGGCTATTCTAGGTGCTGCATCACCTTATTATTGGGCCAGGCCCATGTAATTTCGAAATATATAAGTATAGGATATTTTTAGAATCCGTATGTGTGGGGAAACAAGAGATAGGGTTGATTTCGGACCCCTCCACCAAGGGCCACGAAATTCCCCCCTCTTCCTCCATATATACAGCCCTTAGGGCATCGTTTAGACTTTGGGTTTTGTTTAGATTAAAAGTTTGCCATAGCTGCAACTTTGCGTACTTCGTTTGTGTTTAACGACCAGACAAAGGCGTCACAGAACCCCACCTTGATCAATAAAGGTTTCATCTTATATTAGCAATATCCAGATTGCAATCTCAGTTTCTTGCTTGTTCTTCGTTTGCTCACAGGAAACAGATCCTCATGGTCAGATTGATCGTGCTCCGGCGTGGTCAATAACCTCTCGGAGTTGGTTTAGCGATTGCTAAGGCGCGACGTCCTCGCACGTTCGTAGTCGGATCGTCAAAGTCTACTTCCACCAAAGCGATATCCATCATCTCATCGAAAGACGGAACACCTTTGCCTCTATCACTTTGTCATACCTTGCAATTGCATTGATAACCACATGGCCTTACTTTTGCGTTGCTTACCCATCGAGACTAGCCATTGAGTATTGTCGTCAACATGACTTGTACACATTAGTGATCATACTCAATAGCATACATACCATACCATAGTGGTGCATATCTTGGTATCCTCTCTTGTGTCACAAAGTTGTCATCGCATACACAATTGCTATCTTGGTTCATGAAGTTTTGCGTGAGAAAAGAGCTCAAAAGTGAAAGAGCCAACAAAGCTTTTAAGCAAAAGAGAAAGATAAGCAAATAGCATATAAACAAGAACCATAGCATCATACTACATTAAGATTTTCATATCCGATCATCTTGGATCATATCACCGAAATACCATACATGTAGCATACTTGGGATAGAGATCGTTGCATTTTTGCCTAGTAGGTTGTGCACAAGTTCCGTATCCGCCTATGGTGCAATCGTGCTAGTGTCTCTCTAGTATTGTGCAACAAGAGCATTTTCGTGGACTCCACATTTTGGCTCATTTTTTGTTTGCACAATCCCACTTATCTATTTGCGTGTGTGTTTTCGTGTACCACTACTTGCTTGGTCTACTTGTTGCATTTGCAAATTTGCGAATCTTTTTCAACATCTTTGAGTCAAACTAACAATTGCATCAAATCTTGTGCCACCATCCTAACCAAGCTCCACCATAAGCTTTTACTTGTGTAGGTGTGAGAACCGATAAGAATTGGTACCAATATTGCTATTTCATTGTCCGCATTTGAGTGAACTTGATTCATCGTCAACATCGGTCAAGGTACATTTGGTATGCGTTCTTCTCCTTCTCCCACTCACAATTTTGCTTGGAATGATGGATAGGCCAAGTACTTATACCAACCCACTCATCATCGAGCAAGACGACGACATGTCATCATTCATCACCAAGAGCCACCTCTTCGGTGCACAACGAGTGTTGCATCAAGAGCAACAAGTTATGACCGACTGCATCGACAACCTCGCCACCGACTTGCGACTCTCCGAGCAATGTACAAAGGACTACTTCGACAACAAGCTCGACGCTCACAAGCAAGAGAACGATGCAAGGATGGACGAGATCCGCGCCTTGTTGGTGAACCGTCCTCCTTCTACTTCTTCATACTCAAGACGAAGCCGCTCAAGTTGACACTCCGAAGACACCTTCTCCGGCTCAAGTACACCGACATCAAACACTCTTCGACGAGCCGCGCGTCAAGACCGTCATGCATCTCGCAATCCGCTACATGACAAGCATTCACAAGAGCAAGTCGACGAGCAAGAACTTCGTCCTCCACCACATCAAGTTGCGTTTGCTCAAGCTCAAGAACGACAATGACAACGACGCCAAGAGGAAGAACAAGCACGTCTACACCAAGAGGAACAAGATGCCGAGGCTCAACGTCTTCAACAACAACTACGTGAAGCACAAGCTCTTGAGGCGCAACATGCCCTTCAAGAATCAAGTCGAGCTATCGCCAACCGCAATCGCAAATGGCGCAATACAGAGGAAGCCCTTCGAGAAGAAATCCAAGAGAGGAACTACCAACCGCGAGTGCAACGTCAAGTTCCTCACGCTCATCCACAAGCTCGTCAAGTTCCACCTCAACCTCAAGTTCAACAAGAGCATGTTGATCATGGACTTCCTCCACGCCAAGAGCAAGATGAGGACGACTATCCTCCTCGTCAAGGACGTCATCATCACCATCGCTGACAACACAATGAAGAGCAACGCTACGGCAAGCTAAAATTCCCCATGCCCAAGTTCAATGGAAGCAATGATCCCGAAGAATACCTCTCATGGGCATTGAAGGTCGACAAAGTCTTTCATTTTCACAACTATGAGGAAGAGAAGAATATCGCTATGGCATCACTGGAGTTCCAAGGCTATGTGCTCATATGGTGGGAACAAGTTCTCGAGCGCCGTGAAGCAAGAGGTGAACCACCAATCACCACTTGGGCTCAAATGAAAGATGCCATGCAAGAACGTTTTGTGCCCACCTACTACAACCGCGATCTCTTCAAGAAACTCCAACTCCTCAACTAAGGAACAAAGAGTGTTGAAGAATACTACAAGGAAATGGAGATAGCCATGATGCGAGCCAATGTCATGGAAGATGATGAACAAACTATGGCACATTTCTTGAATGGTCTCAATCATCTCATCAAGAAGATCACCAACTTCCAACCCTACTCCAACCTCATTGAGCTCGTGCATCAAGCTACCAAGGTGGAACGCCAAGTGCAAGATTACTTCAAGTACGTCAAGTACTCATCCAAGAACTATGGCTTATCCAACAACCAAGCTTCAACGACTCCTCCAACTTCTACCTCAACCAAGCCATCTAGAACCAACGACGACAAGTCAAGTTATAAGAAAACTTCGACAAGCTCAAGTCGTCTTCCTCCTACTACAAGCAACTTCAAGCCGCGTGCTTCATCATCTACTCCGACCAATGAGACCGTCAAGACAAGCTCCTTCAAGTGTTTCACTTGCGGCGGCCGAGGCCACAAGTCATATGAATGCACAAACAAGCGCACCATGATCCTCAACGATGATGGAACCTATGACTCCATGAGTGACGAGGAGATGGAAGCCCTTGAGCAGGTGGCCATGCACCGACGCATGAATGAGGATGAAGATGATCAAGTCTTTTGTGATGAAGATTCGATCCCCGCTCTCGTTGTCTCCAAAGTCTTTACTCTTACACATCAACAAGAAGAAGACCAAAGATGCCACATCTTCCACACAAAGGCCGACATCAATGGAAGGGCCGTCAAGGTCATCATTGATGGAGGTAGTTGTCACAACTTGGCAAGTGAAGAACTATGCTCCAAGCTTCAATTGGTCAAGATGAAACACCCGCACCCATACAAAGTCCAATGGCCAAGTGACTCCAGCATTATACGAGTTGAACATACGGTCCAAGTCTCCTTCAAAATTGGTGCATATGAGGACACTTTGGAGTGTGATGTCGTCCCGATGTCCGTTTGCCACCTCCTTCTTGGTCGACCATGGCAATTCGACCATGGTGTCATCCACAACGGGCGTACCAATCACTATAGCTTCAAGATGAAAGGGAAGGACTATGTGCTACGACCTATGTCTCCTAGTCAAGTGACAGCCGACAAGCAAGCCTTTCATTGTGGAGAGAAGAGTGAGAAAGTGATTCACCAAAAAGTGAGTGAGATCCACAAGCCAAACTTGAGAGTGATGCGGAGCATCCTACGGTCATCCCCATGGACACTACTTCGACTACTCAAGCTCCAAGTGGACCCATGACGAGAGCTCGAGCACGTGCTATTCAATCCGAGGTTAACTCTCTCCTTGTTAAACTTCCCTTTGACCCACTTGAGACATGGCTACTACCTCAAACGGAGATGCTTTGTGTGCTTAGGTACCAAGAAAGTAACCAAGGAGAAGTTATGACGCAAGATGAACATCGAGAGCATGTAGACGATCTGCCCAGCCCAGAAGGACCGGAACAACTGCCCAACCACCGCCCGGGCGGAACAACCGGCCAGCTACCTCCCAACAACCGGCCCACCTTCTGTGATCGAGCGGAGCATGGTCGGTGCTGCAACGGTTTTACCGGTTTCTGCCCAAAGACCGGAACAACCGCCACGACAACCGGTACAACCGCTGGCCCCTTCGACGTCCATCTCCAGAAGCCAGCGCCTGACCTCCAGCGGTAGTACCGCCTTCCACTTCCGTTACTTCTGCCCTGCATGAGTTACCAGCGGAACAACCGCCCACATGACCAGCACTACCGGCCTGCCTGCGCGCAGTGCAAGGGGTTTTTGCCCCATGTATCCTCTCCCACTTACCCCTTCTTGTCTTAGCACTATATATACTCATCGCCTAGCGTCGTATTAGGGTAGCATTGGTTTAGCTCATATTTTGTGTGAGAGCCTTGCTCATCCACTTGGTTACTTCTCCTTGGAGCTCACGACCCCTTCGGAGAAGATCCCCCAAGCGGATTCAAGCCCCCTTCAAGGGAAGACAATCAAGACCTCCTCACGGAGAAGAATGGCTACCTTTGTATCTTTCCTTTGTTGGTTTTGAATCTTGTTCTACCTTATGTGTTCGGTGATCTAGCCCTTGTATGATCGATTACTTGTCGGTTTAGTGATTCTCTCGTGTGTTTCCCTTGTGTTCTTCCGCTCGTTCATCGTGTTCCCCGTAGGATCCACTCCAAACATGAAAGATCATCCACATAGGTTTCCGCCCTACATCAGAGCGCCTCTTCACCTAGAGAGAAAAACCTTGTCCTATTTGCCACCAAAAGTGAGATGGGAGAAGTGTGTGAGAACCCATCAAGTGTTATGCACTTTGTCCTTGTGTGCAAGGATGGGGACCCAAAAACTAACACCTCTCGCGATCTACCTTTAGTGTTTCAATCTCTTTTGCAGGAATTCCAAGATGTTTTACCCGATGAGCTACCTCCGTGACTACCTCCTCTACGAGGCATTGAGCATCGAATCGACCTCATCCCCGGAGCGCCCCTACCAAACAAAGCTCCATACCGCGTCAACCCCGAAGAAACTAAGGAGATACAACGGCAAGTACAACAACTAATCGACAACGGTCATGTACGTGAAAGCTTAAGCCCTTGTGCCATTCCGGTTATACTTGTCCCTAAGCAAGATGTAAGTTATCGCATGTGTTTTGATTGTAGACCCATTAATTCCGTCACCGTTCTCTATAGGCGTCCCATTCCCCGCCTAGATGATATGCTTGATGAACTTAGCGGTGCCGCCTTTTTTCTCAAAAATTGATCTTAAAAGTGGCTATTATCAAATCCGCATACAAGAAGGTGATGAATGGAAAACCGCTTTCAAGACCAAATTTGGCTTGTACGAGTGGTTGGTTATGCCTATGGGTTTATCGGAAGCTCCTGGTACTTTCATGAGACTTATGCAGTTTGTGCTTCGTCCTTATATTGGAGTGTTTGTTGTGGTTTACTTTGATGACATTCTTGTTTTTAGCAAATCCATGAAAGAGCATCTTAATCATGTTAGGGCTGTTTTGCAAACCCTTCGCAAGGAACGTCTTTATGCCAACATGAAAAAGTGCACATTTGGTGTTGACAAACTTGTTTTCTTGTGTTTCGTTGTCTCTTCCAAGGGTGTCCATGTTGACGAATCTAAAATAGAAGCAATTAAAACTTCTCCCCAACCCACCAATTTGCAACAAGTGCGTAGCTTTCTTGGCCTTGCGGGTTTTTATCGTCGCTTTGTGAAGAATTTTAGCACTATTGCCGCTCCTTTGCATGCCTTGAGTAAGAAGAATGCTCCTTTTGTTTGGGGATCTTTGCAATCTACCACTTTTGATGAGCTTAAGTCTTTGCTTACTCATGCTCCGATTCTTGCGTTGCCCGACTTTGACAAAACTTTTGAGGTTAATTGTGATGCAAGTGGTACCGGAATTGGTGGAGTTTTGATGCAAGAAAAATGAGCCATTGCATATTTTAGTGAAAAGCTCTCTGGTGCTCAACTTAACTATCCCATCTATGACAAAGAATTGTATGCTTTAGTGTGTGTGCTACATGTTTGGGAACATTATCCTAGACCTCATGAGTTTGTCATCCATACCGATCATGAAACGCTTAAGTACTTAAAAGGTCAAACTAAGTTGAACAAGCGTCATGCCAAATGTAGTGAATTTATTGAATCTTTACCCTATGTGACCAAGTACATTAAGGGTAAGGAAAATGTAGTTGCAGATGCACTTTCACGCATATGCATGCTTGTCACTAAACTTGAGTTAAATGTTATTGGCTTTGAGCACATAAAAGACTTGTATGCGAATGATCCTTCCTTTGCCACTCCTTATGCTAAGTGTTTGATGCATACATCTTGGGAACGATATTACATAAAGGATAATTATCTTATGAGAGCTAACAAACTTTGCATTCCCGAGTCTTCTCTTCGTTTGCTCCTTTTGCAAGAGGCTCATGGAAGCGGACTCATGGGATACTTTGGTCGCGACAAGACATTCGCCACACTCTCCAAGGACTACTTTTGTCCCAAGATGTTCCGTGACGTCTCACGCTTCACCAACCGATGCTCTACATGTTGCAAAGCTAAGTCTAAAGCGCAATCCCATGGTCCTTACATGCCTCTTCCTATTCCTTATCAACCTTGGGAAGACATTAGCATTGATTTTGTACTTGGTTTGCCTTGAACTCACAATGGCAAGGATTCCGTGTTTGTTGTTGTGGACTGATTTTCAAAGATGGAACATGTCATTCCTTGCAACAAGATAGATGATGCTTCACATGTCGCCAACCTCTTTTGTAGGGAAATCTTGCGACTCCATGGAGTACCAAAGACTATCGTCTTGGACCGCGACGTCAAGTTTGTCGAATATCGGGTTCCGGCAAAACCCTGAAGGTTCGAACTCTCGGGTGCGCACGAAGATCTTCCCCCTACCGATCCACGTCCCAATGCCTAGTCATGGATCTAAGCTACACGATGAACACAAGGGACATAAGGTTTATACTAGTTCGGGCCACCATTGTGGTGTAATATCCTACTCTTGTTTGTGGTGTGGTGGATTGCCTCAGGGGCTGATGATGAATAGTACGAAGGAAGAACAGTCCCACGATAGGTGTTCTTGGGCTGGTGTTCTGCCGAGGAAGGATTTGATTGTCTCTGGATGAGATCCGATCCCCATCCACTAAGGTGACTAGCCCTATATATAGAGGCCCTGGTCCTCTTCCCAAATATCGAGCGGGAAGGGAGCCAACAACGGCCATTTTGAAGGGGAACAACCAGTACCAGTTATCCTGACTAAAGTTGGTCTTCGACCGCCAAAAGCACTGGCGATGATGCCGTCTTGGGCTCCATGGTGACCTCCGTCCTGCCGCTCTGCTGATCTTGGTCTCGTTGCACCGAGATGGTAACCTTTGCTTGATGACTCGGTACTCCGCGCTTGTGCTTGCCCCCTTTGCACCAAAGAGGAAATGAGGACACTGCGCAGGCTGGTGCCCGCCTGGTCTTGATCGTCATGGCTTGCGCCATGAGCACCTCGCGAGGTACCCCTGCCTTGATCTCTCCACATCCTCGCGAGCCTGTCTGATGAGACCATCCCTGAGGAAGCCTTGCCTCATCCGCCCCGCGAGGCTTGGCTCCTCGCGAGGGTCTTGAGCTTGGGTTGATGAAGACGGGTCGTACTTGGCTTCTTCTTGAGCCACGCTGTAGGCCGCAGGCAGGAAAGTCTGGGGACCCCCGTTCCCAGAACGCCGACAAAGTTCTTGAGTTACTTTTGGAAGACGCTATGCGCCAAGCTCGGAATCAAGCTCTTATTCTCATCGGCATACCATCCTAAAACCGACGGACAAACAGAGGTGACGAACCGTACGCTCTCAACTCCACTTCGCGTGTTGATCAAGAAGAACATCAAGGAGTGGGAGGCATGTCTACCCATCGCCGAGTACGCCTACAACCATGCAAGACATTCGACTACTAGCAAGTCCCCATTCGTGGTCGTCTACGGTTTCAACCCGTCGTCCCCATTGGACATTCTACCTCTTCCTCTACAAGAGCGCACGAACCTCGACGCGAGTGCACGAGCAAACTATCTCAAGAAGATGCACGAAGATACAAGGCACACCATCGAGCGCCAAGTACAACGAATAGTGACTAAGCTCAACGCCAATAAGCAACCCATGATCTTCAACATTGGCGATCTCGTGTGGCTACACCTTTGCAAGGACCGCTTCCCCAACGAACGCAAGTCCAAACTTCTACCCCGAGCCGATGGACCAGTCAAGGTGCTAGCACACTACAACAGTAACGCTTACAAGATCGACCTCCCACACGACAAATACTCCATGAGCGACATCTTCAACATCCAGGATCTCTCCCCGTACCATGGTGATGAGGATTTTGATCCGAGGTCGGATCTTTCACAAGGGAAGGGAGATGATGAGGAGCATCCTACACTCATCCCCATGGACACTACTTCGACTACACAAGCTCCAAGTGGACCCATGACAAGAGCTCGAGCACGTGCTATTCAATCCGAGGTTAACTCTCTCCTTGTTGAACTTCCCTTTGACCCACTAGAGACATGGGTACTGATGAGGACATAAATACCATTGTTACACCCACAACCCCTGCTGCTATAAATACTGGACCAATTACTAGAGCTCGCGCACGTCAACTAAATTACGAGATACTTTCGTTTCTTGGTAATGATTCTAATGTTCATGAGAATATGATGCTGCCTAAATTGGATACATTTCTTTTGCTTACAAATGAAGGGCCTAGCTTGGAGAAGGATGAACATTGGAGCAAGAACAAGCATGGAGATGATGGCATGCACAAGTGGAACAAGAACGGAGTTACAAGTGATGATTTCAGGACTTTGAAGCCACCATAATGGGTGCATGAAGCTTTGGACGAAATATACAAGATGCCACTTCATAAATTTCGTCCCGAGGCTATTCTAGGTGTTGTGTCACCTTATTATTGGACCAGGCCCATGTAATTTCGAAATACATAAGTATAGGCTATTTTTAGAGTCCGTATGTGTGGGGAAACAAGATATAGGGTTGATTTCGGACCCCTCCACCAAGGGCCACGAAATCCCCCCCTCTTCCTCCATATATACAGCCCTTAGGGCATCGTTTAGACTTTGGGTGTTGTTTAGATTAAAGTTCGCCATAGCTGCAACTTCGCGTACTTCGTTTGTGTTCAACGACCAGACAAAGGCATCACAGAAGCCCACCTTGATCAATAAAGCTTTCCTCTTATATTCGCAATATCCTGATTGCAATCTTAGTTTCTTGCTTGTTCTTCGTTTGCCTATAGGAAACAGACCTTCGTGGTCAGGTTGATCGTGCTCCGGCGTGGTCAATAACCTCTCGGAGTTGGTTTAGCGATTGCTAAGGCGCGACGTCCTCGCACGTTCGTAGTCGGATTGTCAAGGTCGACTTCCTCCAAAACGATAGCCACCATCTCATCGAAAGACGGGACACTTTGCCTCTATCAAGTGGTATCAAATTTCCAGGTTGCTCGGTGAGATTTTACAGTTTTTTGTAATTTAGGTCGAGTGTGTTCTTCATACCTATAGTCCACGAAAAAGCCAAAAAAATTAGGGTTAGTTCATCCCATTCGAACTAGTCTGAGCCTTTGCATAGTCCTTTCTATATTTGCTTTGTTGAATTTGCGGTTGCATCGTCGTGTCAAGTTGCTGGTCTTAGCATCTAGTCCATTAGAGTTTTGAGTTCTATTCACAGGTTGTCACGTCACCGCTGCCATATATCACCACCGCATCATCATCATCGCTGCTGCCATATACCACCACCACATATGCACCACCAATCCGAGTCCATATACGCCACCACATATCCGCCGCCATCACGTCAATCCGAGTCCACCTGCAACATATATCCGCCACCAGTTCGAGTTCCACTAGATTCATCTCCACCACCAGTTCGAGTTCCACCAGTTTCATCTCAGCCACCAGTCCTATTCCGAGTTCAGTATTTTGTTACTCTGTTTTGGATTTCCAGATCACGCCATACTCCGAGTCATGACAGAGAAAGACTCCCCAACTTCCATGCTACCCGCAGTAGAGAAATAGTTCCAAACTCAAAAATAATTCTGGCTAGGCAGTTTTTAGACCATTTGTAGACTTTTTAGGAAAAACATTTGTTGCGGAGCAAAAAACAAGAGGAAAAAAAAGTGCAAAAAAAGGAAAAAAAAAGAGAATTTTTTTCAGAGTGTGCTCCTCCCTTGTTTACGTGCCCCGCCGTGATTTTGTTGGTGTTCTAGGCTTGCGTCTCTAGCACAGTCTAACCTAGGACCAGCACAGTACCGTCGTTGAGCGTTTATTGAACTTTGCATCTCTGAATTGATTATTGCTGACCCTTTTTGCTACCATATTATAAGTCTTCCCAGCTCCACATACATCTACGTCGTGTGTTTGACTCTCCCTGGTAATCGCTCTATCCATGCTTTGAGAGTTTTGACTACAATGGTTGCCGATCACCGCCTACTGTTGGGTAAGAACTGGTAAGAATTTGAGATTTGCTTGACGGATTTGTGACACCCACCACCACCTCTTGTTAGTAGTCTGTAGGATCATATTCTTGTGTGTTTCTATTGCTGCTAACCATGCCAGGATCACAAGCCGACAAGACTGACTGGGAGAACATGACGAATAAGGAGTTGCATGATAAATTTCAGCAAATGATGAGTGGACAGGTGCAAGATGTGCTAAACAGATTTGAAGAGGCCATGGAGAAGATAGATGGCATTGAGAAGACGTTCGAAACAAAGCTCGATAACAAGTTTAATGAATTCCTCGCGCGTCTTCCACCACCACCACCCGCTGCACCTAACGCACCTCTACAACAACAACAACAACGACTACCTCCACATCGCGAAACAACCCTCCGCCGAGCGAGCCGTGTCCCTCTTGCGTTTGGCCAAACTGTTGGTGCTGCTGTTGATACTTCTGTGGCACCTGCTGCAGGCGGCGGCTGGCCCAAGGGCCGGGCACCCGGGGCTCCAAGGCCGGGCACCCGGGGCTAGCAGAGGCAGTGCCCAGGGGAGGGCCGGGCACCCGGGCTGCTGGTGGCCGGGCACCCGGGGTGGCTAGGGACTTGGCCCTCCGGCTTGTGCCTTCTCCGTCTTCTCTCTTGTCGCTCCTCTCCTCCTTCTCCTCGACCGTGGGTGCTTGGGTCTCCGCGCTAGCCTCTCCATGATCAACACCTTGACACCTAATCATGCATAGTACTTCCATTTGAGGTAGGACCCAATTCTCGAGTGAATTAGAATGGAGTTTCAAGAGGAAGGAGTCAACCTCGGTTTCGACGGTGCGTGCATGTGCTCTTGTCCATGGTCCTCTCCGTCCTTGCGGTGATGGTGTGACGTGCATGGTGATGGTCGAGGGACGCTCCGCATCAAGAGGTCATTATGTGAGAGAATGCAAATCTCAGCGTGTGATGATTGCTACCGAGGATGGTGGGTATGAGTCCGCTAGTGACTATGATGAGGATACTTTGGCTCTTATTACACGTGAAGAACATGGTGGAGATGATTCTGATCATGAGACGCAATACATGGCTCCTGAAGACGCTGACAGGTATGAATGTTTAGTTGCTCAACGTGTTTTGAGTGTGCAGGTCACACAAGCTGAGCAAAATCAGAGGCACAATTTGTTCCATACAAAGGGAGTTGTGAAGGAACGTTCTGTGCGCGTCATCATAGACAGAGGGAGATGCAACAACTTGGCTAGCATGGACATGGTGGAGAAGCTATCTCTCACCACAAGACCACATCTACATCCTTACTACATCCGATGGTTCAACAACAACGGGAAGGTTAAGGTAACACGTACTGTTCGTGTGCATTTTAGTATCTCCACATATGCTGATTATGTTGATTGTGATGTGGTACCTACGCAAGCATGTTCCTTATTACTTGGTCGACCATGGCAATTTGATAAAAATTCTGTACGCCATAGTAGAAACAATCAGTATACTATTGTTCATAAGGATAAAAATATTACTTTGCTTCCTATGACTCCTGATTCCATTTTGAAAGATGATATTAATAGAGCTAGTAAAGAAAAACAGGAGAAAAATAAGAGTGAAAATCAGATTGTGGCAAAAGAACTTGAGCGACAAATGAAGCCTAATAGTAAACCATCTAGTGTTGCTTCTGAAATTAAATTGAAAAGTGCATGTTTACTTGCCACTAAATCTGATATTGATGAGCTAGATTTCAGCAAATCTGTTTGCTATGCTTTTGTGTGCAAATAGGCATTATTTTCATTCGAGGACGTGCCTTCCTCTTTGCCTCCTGCTGTCACTAACATTTTGCAGGAGTTCACTGACGTCTTTCCACAAGACGTGCCATCGGGATTACCTCCCATTCGAGGGATTGAGCATCAGATTGACTTAATTCCCGGTGCATCATTTCCCAACCGTGCACCATGCCGTACCAATCCAGAGGAGATGAAGGAGATTATGCGTCAAGTACAGGAGCTGCTCGACAAAGGTTATATATGTGAATCCCTTAGTCCTTATGCTGTTCCTATTATTCTAGTGCCGAAAAAGGATGGTACATCACGTATGTGTGTTGATTGTAGAGGCATTAATAATATTACTATTCGTTATCGTCATCCTATTCCTAGGCTAGATGATATGCTTGATGAATTGAGTGGCTCTACAATATTCTCCAAAGTTGATTTGCGTAGTGGATACCATCAAATTCGTATGAAATTGGGAGATGAATGGAAAACAACATTTGAAACTAAGTTTGGATTATATGAGTGGTTAGTCATGCCTTTTGGGTTAACTAATGCACCTAGTACTTTCATGAGACTAATGAACGAAGTTTTACGTGCTTTCATTGGACGATTTGTGGTGGTTTACTGTAGGACCTTGAAGTATGTCTAGAGGGGGTGGGTGATTAGACTACTTGACCAATTAAAAACTTAGGCTTTTCCCAATTTTAGAGTTTGGCAGATTTTAGCTATCTTAGTACAAGTCAAGCAATCATCACACAATTCAAGCAAGCATGCAAAGAGTATATAGGCAGAGGAAATTAAAGCATGCAACTTGCAAGAAAGTAAAGGGAAGGGTTTGGAGGATTCAAACGCAATTGGAGAAACGGATGTTTTTGGTGTGGTTCCGATAGGTGGTGCTATCGTACATCCACATTGATGGAGACTTCAACCCACGAAGGGTAACGGTTGCGCGAGTCCATGGAGGGCTCCACCCACGAAGGGTCCACGAAGAAGCAACCTTGTCTATCCCACCATGGCCGTCGCCCACGAAGGACTTGCCTCACTAGTAGTAGATCTTCACGAAGTAGGCGATCTCCTTGCCATTACAAACTCCTTGGTTCAACTCCACAATCTTGTCGGAGGCTCCCAAGTGACACCTAGCCAATCTAGGAGACACCACTCTCCAAGAAGTAACAAATGGTGCGTTGATGATGACCTCCTTGCTCTTGTGCTTCAAATGATAGTCTCCCCAACACTCAACTCTCTCTCATAGGATTTGGATCTGGTGGAAAGAAGATTTGAGTGGAAAGCAACTTGGGGAAGGCTAGAGATCAAGATTCATATGGTAGGAATGGAATATCTTGGCCTCAACACATGAGTAGGTGGTTCTCTCTCAGAAATGGTAAGTTGGAAGTGTAGGTTTGTTCTGATGGCTCTCTCCACGAATGAAGAGGAGGTGGAGGGGTATATATAGCCTCCACACAAAATCTAACCGTTACACACAATTTACCAAACTCGGTGGGACCGAATCATCAAACTCGGTCGGACCGATTTAGTAAACCTAGTGACCGTTAGGATTTTCGGTGGGACCGAAATGCAACTCGGTAAGACAGATATGGTTAGGGTTAGGGCATAAAGTAATCTCGGTAAGACCGATTACATAAAATCGGTGAGACCGATTTTGGTAATAAGCTTTCCAGAGAGTTGGTCAGGTAAACTCGGTGAGACCGATTTGCTCTTTCCGGTGAGATCGAAATGTTACAAAAGGGAAACAGAGAGTTTACATTGCAATCTCGGTGGGACCGATCGCTCACCTCGGTTAGACCGAAACGTTACAAAGGGAAACAGAGAGATTACAATCCCATCTCGGTGAGACCGAGATCCCGATCGGTAGGACCAAGTTACCTAGGGTTTGTGGCAGTGGCTATGACATTAGAACTCGGTGGCGCCGGATAGGAAGAATCGGTGTGACCGATTTTGGCTTTAGGATTAGGTCATATGTGGATGTGAGAAAGTAGTTGAGGGTTTTGGAGCATATCACCAAGCACATCAAGCAAGAGGCTCATTAAGCAACACCTCATCCCTCCTTGATAGTATTGGATTTTCCTATAGACTCAATGTGATCTTGGATCACTAAAATGTAAAATGAAGAGTCTTGAGCTTTTGAGCTTGAGCCAATCCTTTGTCATTAGTATCTTGAGGGATCCACTTTCATCATCCATGCCATGCCATTCATTGTGCTTTCCTGAAATAATAGTCTTGGAATAGCATTAGCTGAATGAGCTATATGTTGTTCTGAATTACCAAAACCACCTAGGGATAGTTGCACTTTCATTTACTTTGATGACATATTGATTTATAGAAGATCTTTGGAAGAACATTTGGAACATTTACGTGCTGTTTTTATTGCTCTACATGATGCACGTTTGTTTGGTAACCTTGGGAAGTGCACCTTTTGCACCGACTGAGTATCTTTTCTTGGCTATGTTGTTACTCCACAGGGAATTGAAGTTGACAAAGCCAAGATTGAAGCTATTGAGAGTTCGCCGCAGCGCAAAACGGTCACACAAGTGATGAGTTTTCTTGGCCTCACTGGATTCTATAGGCGTTTTGTGAGAGATTTCAGCACCATTGCTGCACCTCTCAACGAGCTTACAAAGAAGGATGTGCCTTTTGTTTGGGGTACCGCACAGGAAGAAGCCTTCACGGTATTGAAAGATAAGTTGACACATGCTCCTTTACTCCAACTTCCTGATTTTAATAAGACTTTTGAGCTTGAATGTGATGCTAGTGGAATGGGATTAGGAGGTGTGTTATTACAAGATGGCAAACCTGTTGCATACTTTTCTGAAAAATTGAGTGGGCCTAGTCTGAATTATTCTACTTATGATAAAGAATTATATGCTCTTGTTTGGACTTTAGAAACATGGCGACATTATTTATGGCCCAAAGAATTTGTTATACATTCTGATCATGAATCTTTGAAACATATTAAAAGTCAAGCTAAACTGAATCATAGACATGCTAAATGGGTTGAATTCATTGAGACCTTCCCTTATGTCATTAAACACAAGAAGGGTAAAGAAAATTTTATTGCTGATGCATTGTCTCATCCCAATACTATGCTTTCATAACTTGACTTCAAAATATTTGGTTTGGAGACCATCAAAGATCAATATGTGCATGATGCTAATTTTAAAGATGTATTGCAGAATTGTAAAGAAGGAAGAACATGGAACAAGTTCGTCTTTAATGATGGATTTGTGTTCCGTGCTAACAAGCTATGCATTCCTGCTAGCTCCGTTCGTCTTTTGTTGTTGCAGGAGGCGCATGGAGGAGGACTAATGGGTCACTTTGGCGTGAAGAAGACGGAGGACGTACTTGCTACACATTTCTTTTGGCCAAAGATGAGATGGGATGTTGAGCATTTTATTGCTCGCTACACTACATGTCAAAAAGCGAAGTCACGACTCAATCCTCATGGTTTATATATGCCTTTGCTTGTACCTAGTGTTCCTTGGGAGGATATATCTATGGACTTTATTTTAGGTTTACCTAGAAAAAAGAAGGGGATGGATAGCATATTTGTTGTCGTGGATAGATTCTCGAAAATGGCACACTTTATACCATGTCATAAAAGGGATGATGTTGTTAATGTTGCTGATTTGTTCTTTCATGAAATTATTCGCTTGCATGGTGTGCCAAATACTATTGTTTCAGATCATGATACTAAATTTCTTAGCCACTTTTGAAGATGTTTATGGGCTAAGTTGCTGACTAAACTGCTTTTTAGTACTACTTGTCACCCCCAAACTGATGGACAAACTGAAGTAGTCAATAGAACATTGTCTACTATGCTTAGGGTTGTTTTGAAGAATAATAAGAAAATGTGGGAGGAATGCTTGCCTCAAATTGAATTTGCTTATAATCGTTCATTGCATTCTACTACTAAGATGTGCCCTTTTGAAGTTGTGTATGGTTTCCTACCTCGTGCACCTATTGATTTGTTGCCTCTTCCATGTTCGGAGAAGGTTAATTTTCATGCTAAACAATGTGCTGAATTGATTTTAAAAATGCATGAGTTAACTAAGGAAAACATTGAGCGTATGAATGCTAAATATAAACTTGCTGGAGATAAGGGTAGAAAACATGTTGTGTTTGCACCTGGAGATCTTGTTTGGTTACATTTGCATAAGGATAGATTTCCTGATTTGCGCAAATCAAAGCTAATGCCACGTGCTGATGATCCCTTTAAGGTGTTGGAGAAAATAAATGATAATGCATATAAACTTGAGCTGCCTGCAGATTTTGGGGTTAGTCTCACTTTTAACATTGCAGATTTGAAGCCTTATTTGGGTGAGGAAGATGAACTTCCCTCGAGGACCACTTCATTTCAAGAAGGGGAGGATGATGAGGACATCAATACCATTGTTACACCCACAACCCCTGCTGCTATACATACTAGACCAATTACTAGAGCTTGCGCACGTCAACTAAATTACGAGGTACTTTCGTTTCTTGGTAATGATTCTAATGTTCATGAGAATATGATGTTGCCTAAATTGGATACATTTGTTTTGCTTACAAATGAAGGGCCTAGCTTGGAGAAGGATGAACATTGGAGCAAGAAAAAGCATGGAGATGATGGCATGCGCAAGGGGAACAAGAACGGAGTTACAAGTGATGATTTCAGGACTTTGAAGCCACCATAATGTGTGCATGAAGCCTTGGATGAAATATACAAGATGACACTTCATAAATTTCGTCCCGAGGCTATTCTAGGTGCTAAGTCACCTTATTATTGGGCCAGGCCCATGTAATTTCGAAATACATAACTATAGGCTATTTTTAGAGTCCGTATGTGTGGGGAAACAAGAGATAGGGTTGATTTCGGACCCCTCCACCAAGGGCCACGAAATCCCCCCCTCTTCCTCCATATATACAGCCCTTAGGGCATCATTTAGACTGGGTTTTGTTTAGATTAAAGATCGCCATAGCTGCAACTTCGCGTACTTTGTTTGTGTTCAACGACCAGACAAAGGCGTCACAGAACCCCACCTTGATCAATAAAGCTTTCCTCTTATATTCGCAATATCCAGATTGCAATCTTAGTTTCTTGCTTGTTCTTCATTTGCCTGCAGGAAACAGACCTTCATGGTCAGGTTGATCATGCTTCGGCGTGGTCAATAACCTCTCAGAGTTGGTTTAGCGATTTCTAAGGCGCGACGTCCTCGCACGTTCGTAGTCGGATCGTCAAGGTCGACTTCCTCCAAAACGATAGCCACCATCTCACTGAAAGACGGGACACCTTTGCCTCTATCAGATACTACCTCAAACGGAGATGCTTTTTGTGCTTAGGTACCAAGGAACCAACCTAGAAGAAGCTATGGTACAAGATGGACGTCGAGAGCAAGAGGAGAAGCTGTCCAGCTTGGAATGGGCGGTACTACCGCCCACGCCAAGCGGTACTGCCGCTGAACCCAGCCAAGCGGCACTACCGCCATACGTCCGCCCTTCTTCCACTGAACCCAACAAACTCCTGTGATCGAACGGCTCCAGAGCGGTACTACCGCCCCATCAAAGCGGTACTACCGCTGAAGCTCTACAAGAGGTACTACCGCTCGAGGGTCCAGTACTACTGCCTGTGTGCAGTGTATCTGGGCCGAGGCCATGCACTCATTTCGCCCCTCTCTTACCCCTTCGAAGGCTTAGACTATAAATAGACCTTCCCCTCATCCTTTCTAGGGTTAGCATTGGTTTATCTCATTTGAGATAGAGAATTGCTCATCCGTACCGGATCTACTCCTTGTGAGGGACCGCACCTATTCGGAGAAGATCCATCTGGATTCAAGGCCTCCATCCAGAGAAGACAATCAAGACCTCCTCACGGAGAAGAACGGTTACTCTTGTATCATCCCTTGTTGACTTTGGATCTTGTGTTACTTTGTGCCTCGATGATCTAGCACTTGTGTGATCAATTTCGTGTCGGTTGAGTGTTTCTCTTGTTTCCCCTCGTGATTTCCCTCGTGTTCTTCCGCGCGTTCTTCGTGTTCCCCGTAGGATCCTCTCCAAACGTGAAAGATCATCCCACAGGGTTCCTCCCTACATAACATCCACTTGCCCCCTGCTCCAGATCCGGACATGATCGGAGTGCTTTTTGGGTGGAAGAGATGGGAGCGTGGGTGCTGGAGCTCGAGAATGGATGAGCAGAGGAAGGAGAGGGCGTGGGTCAAAGAGGTGAATCCTTATCCCTTTATAAAGGCAGTAAAAATCGTGCGCCTCCCTACTCACCCTAAACTCGCTTATTTCCCAAGCGTCGTGCTGATGGCATGGTTAGGTTACTGATAACCCACAAGTGTAGGGGATAATTGTAGCCTCTTTCGATAAGTAAGAGTGTCGAACCCAACGAGGAGCTAAAGGTAGAACAAATATTCTCTCAAGTCCTATCTGCCACTGATACGACTCTACAAACGCTTAGTGTTCGCCTTACCTAGAACAAGTATGAAACTAGAAGTACTTTGTAGGTGTGATAGGATAGGTTTGCAAGATAATAAAGAACACATAAATATAAACCAGGGGCTGTTTAGATAAAGAAGCAATAAAGTAAATATAGCAAGTGCGGAAAAGTGGTGGTAGGAGTTGTGAAATTGTCCCTAAGCAATTGACTATGTTACTAGACCGGTAATCACTATTGCAATTTTATTTGAGGGAGAGGCATAAGCTAACATACTTTCTCTTCTTGGATCATATGCACTTATGATTGGAACTCTATCAAGCATCCGCAACTACTAAAGATCATTAAGGTGAAACCCAACCATAGCATTAAAGTATCAAGTCCCCTTTGTCCCATATGCAAACAACCTACTTACTCGGGTCTGTGCTTCTGTCACTCAGGCCACCCACCATAAGCAAATCATGAACATATTGCAAACCTTACAGCGGGAATCCCTCACGCTTGCGCGACACGGGGAGCACCATAGGACAGCACCAATAATAATACATGCAACTCAAACCAATCATAGCAATTCATCAATCACCGATAGGACAATGAAAATCTACTCAGACATCATAGGATGGCAACACATCATTGGATAATAATATGAAGCATAAAGCACCATGTTCAAGTAGAGGGTACAGAGGGTTGCGGGAGAGTGGACCTCTGAATATAGAACGGGGAAGGTGATGAAGATGTTGGTGAAGATGATGGAGGTGTTGGTGAAGATCGCGGTGATGATGATGGCCCCTGGCAGCGCTCCGGCGCCACCGGAAGCAAGGGGGAGAGAGCCCCCCTTCTTATTCTTCTTCCTTGACCTTCTCCCTAGATGGTAGAAGGGTTTCCCCTCTGGTCCTTGGCTCCCATGGCGTGGGAGGGGCGAGAGCCCCTCCGAGATTGGATCTATCTCTCTGTCTCTCTCTGTTTCTGCGTTCCCTGATTCTGCCCTTTCACCGTTTCTTTTATATCCGGAGATCTGTAACTCCGATTGGGGTGAATCTTTCGCCCAGATTTTTCTCATAAAATTAGCTTTCTTGCGGCAAAAGAAGAGCGTGAACCACCTTATGGGGTGCCCACGAGGGTCCAGGGCGCGCCTGCCCCCTGGACGCCCCCTGCCTCGTGCCCCCCTCGTGCACCGTCTCGCGTTGATTCTTCCTCCCAAAAAAATCACAAATATTCCAAAATAATTCTCCGTCCGTTTTTATCCCGTTTGGACTCCATTTGATATTGAGTTTCTGCGAAACATAAAACATGCAACAAACAGGAACTGGCACTGGGCACTGGATCCATATGTTAGTCCCAAAAATAGTATAAAAAGTTGCCAAAAGTATATAAAAGTTGAATACTATTGGCATGGAACAATCAAAAAATATAGATACGACGGAGACGTATCAGCATCCCCAAGCTTAATTCCTGCTCGTCCTCGAGTAGGTAAATGATAAAAAAGATAATTTTTGATGTGGAATGCTACCTAGCATAATCTTGATCATATGTCTAGTCATGGCATGAATATTAAGACATGAGTTATTCAAAGTAATAGTCTATCATTTGACATAAAAACGATAATACTTCGAGCGTACTAATAAAGCAATCATGTCTTTTCAAAACAACATGGCCAAAGAACGTTATCCCTAAAAAATCATATAGTCTGGCTGTTGCTCTATCTTCATCACACAAAGTATTTAATCATGCACAACCCTAATGACAAGCCAAGCAATTGTTTCATACTTTAGTAATCTCAAACCTTTTCAACTTTCACGCAATACATGAGCATGAGCCATGGACACAGCACTATATGTGGAATAGAATGGTGGTTGTGGAGAAGACAAAAAAGGAGAAGAAAGTCTCACATCAACTATGCGTATCAACGGGCTATGGAGATGCCCATCAATAGATATCAATGTGAGTGAGTAGGGATTGCCACACTAGTATATGAAAGTGAAAGCATAGGATACTGTCTCTATGAAGAACATGGTGCTACTTTGAAGCACAAGTGTGGTAAAAGGATAGTAACATTGCCCCTTCTCTCTTTTTCTCTTAGTTTTTTTATTTTCTCTTTTTTTGAATAGGCTTCTTTGGCCACCCTCTTTTATTTAGGCTTCGTTGGCCTCTCTCTTTTCTTTTTATTAAGTCCGGAGTCTCATCCCAACGTGTGGGGGAATCATAGTCTCCATCATCCTTTCCTCACTGGGGTAATGCTCTAATAATGATGATCATCGCACTTCTATTTACTCACAACTCAATATTACAACTCGATATCTAGAACAAAGATATGACTATATATGAATGTGATGTAGGGCGGAACCCTATGTGGACGATCTTTCACGTTTGGAGTGGATCCTACGGGGAATCACGAAGAACATGCGGAAGCAGAAAGGGGAACCACGGGGAAAACAAGAGGGAATCACGAAACTAACAAGGAATCAATCACACAAGTGCTAGATCACCGAGAACAAAGAGTAACACATGATACACAATCAACAAAGGTAAGGATACAAAGGAACCGTTCTTCTCCGTGAGGAGGTCTTGAATCCACGAGGGGATCTTCCCGTAAAGGGGTCTTGAATCCAAGTGGATCTTCTCCGAAGAGGTTGCGGTCTCTCACGAGGAGGAGATCCGATGGATGAGCGAAGCTCTATCTCACAAATGAGCTAAATCAACGCTAACCCTAGCTAGGAGGTGGGAGAGACCTATTTATAGTCTTAGTGCAAATGGGAGTCAAAGTGAAGGGGTACAAGGGCATAAGCCCGTGGCTGCGGCCACACAGGTGTCGGACGTCCGGAGGACATCGGTCGTCCGGAGCTTCAGGACGGTCCGGACGTCCAGAGATGTCGGACTTTCGTAGTTTCGGCTCGGGTACTGGTCGTTCGGTCGTCCGATGGCGTCGGTCATCCGTGGCCCTGGGAGTCATCGGACGTCCCGTCCTGGCCGGACGTCCGGCCGCTCTAGCTTGCGTTGGCCTAGTTTCCTTGGGCTGGCGTGACCTTCAGGGTCCGGATGTCCGGGCTGGACCGGTCGTCCGGTGGCTGTAGCTTCGGGCAACTTCGTCTCTTGGTCCTTGTACTTGACGTCCTCGCTAGCTCTTCCGCTGGATGTGGTTGCTTCGTGGCTTTCCTCCAAGTACCTGATCATGCATAGAACACACGTTGGAGGTAGTAGCCATGTCTTACATGTAGAAAGTGAAGGTTCGGAAAGGAGCGAGTTCACCTTGTGTCCAATGGTGTCTAGTTGAGGTCTCGTCATAAGTCCTCTTGGGGCTTGGAGAGTAGTCGGAGTGTACATGGGGATGAACGTGGGATGCTCCGCATCATCTCCCCCCTTGGTAAAGATCCAACCTCAGATCGTGATCCTCATCACCATGGAAACGGTTGTCGTAGACGGACTTGTAGTTGGACGAAGTTGAAGACACGGCGCAATCCAAGTAGTCCAAGATGTCGCCGGAGTGATAGACATGCAAAAAGAGCAAACACAAGCAACACTCAGAAATACAATGGTTAGCGCACACAAAGTGTCCATCATGTAAGAATGAGTCCGTGCAGCAAGATTGGTCGTGACAAAGTGCATGAAGCTTATCAAGATGATCTAGAATGAGATGAAAAGCATTCATGGGAGGAAATGCAATCATTGTGCACACAAATGTGTTGTAAATATGATAAATGCAACCACGATGCAAAATGATGTCATAGTGAGACGGTTTATCAACAGCATGAATATGGCAATGGATGCTCAACATGTGTATGTTATCATGCAGTTGATGGTGGACAATATGATCATGATGTATGAATATGCCATCAAGGTAGATCACAGCAAATCTGCTAAGGAAGTGCACAAGCTCATATATCATGGATGACATGGAAATAGATGCAACAAGACAAGCATAATGTGAGTCAATCCATGCATGGGGTGCAAACTTGTGGTGAGTATGATATGTCCATCTAGCATGCCATGTATGAGCACAATCAACAAATATGGAGGTGTTGGTGTACCAAAGCTCGATATCGAGGCATGAGTGGAGTTCCGAAGGTGCATCCAATAAGTGCGAGCGCTCCTCAATGTGAAGGTCCATGTAGCCAATCTCCAATGTCGCTCCTCCATTCACGAGATGTATCATGTAGACAACAAGAAGGAAGCAACAATGAAATAGTGACCCATCCAATATGCGTATTTGAGGATGGCTCAAAGAGAAGGAGTTCACCTCAAGAAAGTTCCCAAAGGTGTTGGAGTTGCACATCATGTATGCCTTCACATAACCAATATGTCTCATAACGACACCGCCTTGTGAATCCACCAAAATGATAGAACATGATAAACACTCGGAAAAACAAATGAGGTTAGCAAAAATGCAAAACCTATCATTCGAGTGGTAAGATACCCAACAAGTGTATGTATCATGCTCATCATAAGAAATGACAAGGGAGTATTGCATAGTATGGAGGCATATGATACAAGAACAACAAAATGCAATAGGCTCAATCAAACAAGCATGCATCACAAGTAAGGTGTCAAAGTCTCCAAGATCAATAAGCATAGTATGGTTGCACTCAATACAAGTGGATATGAAAGAGGCAACTAATGGACACAAGAGACAATGATCAAGATATATCATGTGAGAGGCATGAGTATATATGTCATCAACCCAAGAAAGCAAGTGATAGTGGAACATGGGTGATGTAACATAGCAAGAAATCATAGCAATCCAGTCAAGCAAGCTATTAGTACGAAGATGCAACATACTAGGAGGAATCATGGCAAGCACGTCATTGGTGCAAATAGTGTGCATGAATAATTCACATGACATAGCACAAGCATGAAAGCAAGATGTGAGGAAAATAGCATGAATGTATTGGTGAGAAGACATATGTAAATAGCAATGGGTCATCATGACTCTCCCAACACAAGAATCAACAATAGCATGAGGCACATGATAACCATGGCAAAAGCAACAAGGATCTCCACCAAGCATGCAAATACACATAGGAGTAGCATAATGGTGAATCATGGGTAGATGCAAACAAGAGTCACAGTTGCATGGCAAAGGCATAGAAGCAAGAATAACATGCAAAGTGAACACGGGAAAATGAGCATAAGGTGACAAGTGGTAAATAGCTCAGAGCCGTGTGAGAGACAAGTAAAAGAGATGCGCGTAGTCCTTGCGCGAAGGGAACGGTGGTAAGGATAGTCCACGGGATCCCAAAAGATCGTTGCTCTCAAGAGCTCGTTTCGTCAGCTCTTGGGATTGAGAGGTTGATGAGTATACATGAGTACCTACACAAAACAAAGACAAAGGAAAAATTGTGTGTGCATGGTATATGTACACATCATCCATCATGATGCGCACGTGCATGTGTCGGTTAGCACAAAATATCCAACGCTCAAATAAATGAGATGCGTGATATAGAAACATGTCATCCATCATGATAGGTTTGTTGTTATGTATGACATAATGGTGACTCAAAGGATGTAATGCATCATGAGGTATTTCTAGAGCATTGTTATTCATGGAATGCATAAGGTGCACGCAATCGTGGGAATCATGCAAAGTATGGAATACATCAAGATCTCCTAATATTTATGAGGAAACTATGGGGGTGTCCTCATGAGCAAGAGTAGAAACATCACATGGAGAATATTGACAACATCCAAAATAATGCATATTTGGTTCAATGTGATCATGGCATGACATAGTAGATGAATTGCGCAAATCATGTAAAGGAAGCATAGCAATATCATCACATGAAAAACAAAAGCCAATGACCATCATCTCGTCATCTATGCCATAAGTGAAAATAGGATTTATTTTAATGGGGCATGCATAGTTACTATGTTGAGATTGAAATGATGCAATATGGGAGATCTCACTCATAGCATATGACAAGTTCAATGGATTGTCAAACATGAAGTGACCAATAGAATTTTCACATGATATCCTATGAAGCATAGCATCACAACTAGTCAACTCAACATGCTCATCATCATATTCATCATAAATAGGTAAGTCAAGGCATGAAGAAGTCTCACTAGCGTGAAGCATGGTAATAGGTGGGTCAACATCATGGGAGCAACCGATGTCAAGATAGTCCACTAGTGGGACAAGAGAAGTACCATCACCTATGTTACCTTTGGAGCGTCGCTCATGTGTTGTAGGTGAGGTGTTGAAGATCGTTTCGTTGTCATCTTCATCTTGATGGAACCATGTGGGGGGTGCATCATCGTCCACCATGGCCATCGGTTTTCCCATTGGAGGGATGGACTCGTCGAGGATAGGCATGTCATCATGTAGGAGACCTAGCACCAAAGAAGAAAACACACTAGAAATCATAGTGGCCTCACATGCCGTATTAACTACCTCACTCACTAAGTGTAGTGGCTCACTCACTCCCCCAAAGGTGCTCTCACTCATATGGTTGGTGGAGTCACTCAAATGGCGCTCACCCTCACATAGGATGTGTGGCATGCTCTCATGTGTGGGGCTAGTGGTGGTCACACTCATCCTCTCATAGGAAATGCTCTCAATGTCACGTATGGTGGAGTCACTCATGTCACTCATGTGGTGGTGGCTCTCCTCACATGGCACTTGGGGCATCTCAATATATGTGGGTGTCGGAGAGATGTAGGTGCAAATGTCTCCATGCTCAACTCCTATCACCATGGTGGAAGGGGATGGCCCGTGCTCGACCGTCTTGTCACCGTCGTTGTGTTGGAGGCCCATATGATGTGGCACCTCGTAGCTTGTCTTCATGACCGAAGGGAGTTTCCCATGCTCTGCCATCTTCCTTGAGGGGCTTCCGAAGATGGAAGTGTCGCCCTCGCTCATAGGTAGTCGCCTTGGACTTGATGAAGTCATTGCAGGCGTACTCGTGGGAAGTAGGCGAAGATGCCATAAGTCCAAAGGCGAAGATGCCTTGATAGCACTTGGCGAAGATGCCAAAGTGGTGGTGGTAGCCGTTGCACCGTCTTGGTGGTGGTCGTCTCACGGTCTTCTCTTTTGCTCATGAAGCTTGGACTTGGCATGAAGTAGGGCTTGTTGGGACTTGTGCATTTGCGCTTGTGGATCATCTTCATGATGATGATGTCGGTGTCGTGCTTGAGCTCGTAGAAGATGTCATTCATCGTCGCCGTGCACATGTTGCTTGGAGGTGACTTGCCCTTCATGACGATGTTGATCACGAACGTGATGGTGGTCGCCATGTAGATGTGGACAAGGACGATTTGCACTTGCATCATTTTTGTGCTCCGAAGACTTGTGGCTTGAATGTCGCCGCCTTGAAGATGACGAGGTGGAAGAAGACTTAATCAAGGCTCTAATCTCCTCCATCCTTGCATCTTGCTCCTCTTTATGTGCGGAAAGCTTCTTGTCGATGTAGTCCGTTTTCCTTGCTTTGGAGTGACGAATGTCGATGGAGATGTTCTCAATGCGCTCTCGCAATCTTGATTGTGCGCCTTGCATTTGTCGTTGTAGATCGAAGATGGATGCTTTGGAGATGTAGTTGTTCATGCCATCGTTGTTGTCATAGACTGGAGGTGAAATGCCTTGCCTATCCATCACAAGACTCGAGCAAATATGAGTGGGAGAAAGAGAAGAACTTATACCAATGTACCTTGACCGATGTTGACAATGAATCAAGTTCACTCAAATGCGGACAATGAAATAACACTATTGGTACCAATCCTTGTCGGTCCTCACACCTACACAAGTAAAGCTTATAGTGGAGCTCGGTGAGGATAGTGGCACAAAAATTTAATGCAAAATGTTAGCAAGAGTGAATAATGTTGAAAGAGATTCACAAATTCGCAAGTGAAACAAATGGACCAATAGCAAAGAATGGCACACGGAAACACACACACGGATAGATAAATGGGGTCGTGCAACCAAGGAATGAGCACAAAATGTGGAATCCACGGAAAACGCTCGTGTTGCACAACTCAAGAGAGACACTAGCATGATTGCTTAATAGGCGGATACGACACTTGTGCACAACCTATAAGATGCAAAATGGATAAACTTTGTATCCCAAGTATGCTATGTATGTATGGTTTCCGGTGTTTCTCTCAAGATGATCCAAGATGATTGGATATGACAATCTTATATGCAATGTGGTATGATGCTATGGCACTTGCTTACAAGCTCCTTGCTCTCTTTTTTTCTTTGCTTAAAAGCTTTATTCTTTTTTTTCTATGGCCACTTTTGCACAATGCACAAACCAAGATAGCAATTGTGTATATGCGGGAACAAACTTGTGACACAAGATATGATACCAATATGATATGGTATGCATGCTATGGGAAGTATGATCACTAATGTGCATAAGTCACTTTGCTGGCAATACTCAAATGGCTAGTCTCGATAGGCAAGTAACGCAAAATGGACTAGAGGTTAACAATGCAAAGGCAAGGGGA
This sequence comes from Triticum aestivum, assembly GCF_018294505.1. Lineage (NCBI taxonomy): Eukaryota > Viridiplantae > Streptophyta > Magnoliopsida > Poales > Poaceae > Triticum > Triticum aestivum. The sequence continues at coordinate 245,520,399 of NC_057804.1, forward strand.
AAATACAATGGTGTCGTCGAGGTTACTGTCCTTTGCGATGATGAGTGCGGTGTTCTTGATGTAGATACCAAGATGACGGAGACTCGTCCCTAAGTAGCCGAAACACCTTAGGAAACGGAAAAACCGTGAACTCAAAATCTCAAATGACAAATGTCAAATGGTGGTAGCGGAAAGCGGTGGTGGTTTTGCACTAGGAAAATGCGGAAGTGGAATGATGGATATACACGTGTCTGAGTTGAAGTTGCCATCCCTAAGTAGCCTAAACACCTTAGGAGACACAAGCCACAACTCAAACAAGCTCAAACAACTATTGGGTTAAGTTGGGGGTGGCGGAAGTGTATGGTGGGCACGCCTATGCGGAAGTGGTGGTGGTGGTTGAAGAAGCAATCATCCCTAAGTAGCCGAAACATCTTAGGAGACTCGAATCACTACTGAAGCAACCACTAATGCTATGGTGAACAAAATGGGTTAGGTTGCGGAAGTCGGTGGTGGCTATGAGGATGATGTGGTGGATGTCCTAGGCAAAGATGCCAAAATTCACAAAATTTGATGGAGTAAAATAGTGTTGGTGGTATTTTTGTGGGATAGGGGATGTCAAGAGCTTCAAAACGAGCTAAAGAACGTCAAAATCGGAGTTTGGATGAATTAGTTATGGCCGAAACCTATAGGTTACGGACGTCCGGAAAGAATCAGTCGAAGTCAAAATCTACAGGTCACGGACGTCCGGAAAGGTCGGATGTCCGGGGCGTCGGACGTTCGGGAAAGTTGGAAATCCGTAAATTTGGCTCGGGTTAGGTGTTCCGGTCGTCCGGAAAGTTCGGACGACCTGTAGTTCCTGGGGTTCCGGACGTCCGTAAAACGCCGGTCGTCCGGTGGGTCGGGGTCAACGCGAAATTTCAGATCCGGGATGCGATTTTGAGCGGAAGATGGAGATTTCGGGGTAAAAATTGACGAGATTTCGTGGAGGAAAGATGGGGAAACTTGGGGAGATGCTAGATCCACTTGAAACCAAGCAAATCCATGGATCAAAATCAACAAAACATCATCAAACCAACAAATCACAAAAAATTTGGGGGCTATTTTTGGTGGGGATTTTCGGATTTAGGCAAGAAATCAACAAAATCAAGCTAGAAAAAGAGGGGTAGGGGCTCCAAAAACGTGATCAACGTGGCTCATGATACCAAGATGATGTAGGGCGGAACCCTATGTGGACGATCTTTCACGTTTGGAGTGTATCCTACTGGGAATCACGAAGAACACGCGGAAGCACAAAGGGGAAGCATGGGGAAAACAAGAGGGAATCACGAAACCAACAAGGAATCAATCGCACAAGTGTTAGATCACTGAGAACAAAGAGTAACACATGATCCACAATCAACAAATATAAGGATACAAAGGAACCGTTCTTCTCCGTGAGGAGGTCTTGAATCCACGAGGGGATCTTCCCGTAAAGGGGTCTTGAATCCAAGTGGATCTTCTCCGAAGAGGTCACGGTCTCTCACGAGGAGGAGATCCGATGGATGAGCGAAGCTCTATCTCACAAATGAGCTAAATCAACGCTAACCCTAGCTAAGAGGTGGGAGAGACCTATTTATAGTCGTAGTGCAAATGGGAGTCAAAGTGAAGGGGTACAAGGGCATAAGCCCGTGGCTGCGACCACACAGGTGTCAGACGTCCGGAGGACGTCGGTCGTCCGGAGCTTCAGGACGGTCCGGACGTCCGGAGATGTCGGACTTATGTAGTTTCGGCTCGGGTGCTGGTCGTTCAGTCGTCCGGTGGATTCGGTCGTCCGTGGCCCTGGGAGTCGTCAGACGTCCGGCCGCTATAGCGTGCGTTGGCCTGGTTTCCTTGGGCTGGCGTGACCTTCAGGGTCCGGACGTCCGGGCTGGACTGGTCGTCCGGTGGCTATAGCTTCGGGCAGCTTCGTCTCTTGGTCCTTGTAATTGACGTCCTCGCTAGCTCTTCCATTGTATGTGGTTGCTTCGTGGCTTTCCTCCAAGTACCTGATCATGCATAGAACACACGTTGGAGGTAGTAGCCATGTCTCACATGTAGAAAGTGAAGGTTCAGAAAGGAGCGAGTTCACCTTGTGTCCAATGGTGTCTAGTTGAGGTCTCTTCATAAGTCCTCTTGGGGCTTGGAGAGTAGTCGGAGTGTACATGGGGATGAATGTGGGATGCTCCACATCAGAATGCCTCCGGCGGTGTACTGGGATGTGCAATGATCTAGCGTAGCAATGACATCAAAAAATGGACAAGCCATGAAAACATCATGCTAGATATCTTACGATCATGCAAAGCAATATGACAATGAATGCTCAAGTCATGTATATGATGATGATGGAAGTTGCATGGCAATATATCTCGGAATGGCTATGGAAATGCCATGATAGGTAGGTATGGTTGTTGTTTTGAGGAAGGTATATGGTGGGTGCATGGTGCCGGCGAAAGTTGCGCGACACAAGAAAGGCTAGCAATGGTGGAAGGGTGAGAGTGCGTATAATCCATGGACTCAACATTAGTCATAAAGAACTCACATACTTATTGCAAAAATCTACAAGCCATTGAAAACAAAGTACTACGCGCATGCTCCTAGGGGGTTAGATTGGTAGGAAAAGACCATCGCTCGTCCCCGGCCGCCACTCATAAGGAAGACAATCAATAAATAAAATTGTGCTCCAACTTCATCACAAAGCGGTTCACCATACGTGCATGCTAAGGGAATCACAAACCTCAAAACAAGTATTTCTAATCATCCATAGTCTCCCACTAACACGACTCTAATAGCACCACCTTTATATCGCAAAACTGTTTCAAGGAATCAAACATATCATATTCAGCGATCTATAAGTCTATGTAGGATTTTATGACTAACCATGTGAATGACCAATTCCTGTCATCTCTCTAAATTGATATAAGTGAGGCAAGAGAGTTTAATTCTTTCTACAAAAGATATGCCCACGCTCTAACAAATATAAGTGAAGCAAAAGAGCATTCTACAAATGGTGGTTTTCTATGTGAAGAGAAACAGGCAATCCAAACTTCAAATGATATAAGTGAAGCACATGAAGCATTCTATAAAGCCATACACAAAAGATATAAGTGAAGTGCAATGAGAATTCTATAAATCAACCAAGGACTATCTCATACCAGCATGGTGCATAAAATAAAAGTAAAAACTAAATGCAAAAGACGCACCAAGACTTGCACATATCGCATGAACGAAACGAATACGAAAACATACCGATACTTGTTGAAGAAAGAGGGGATGCGTTCCGGGGCATCCCCAAGCTTAGACACTTGAGTCTCCTTGAATATTTACTTGGGGTTCCATGGGCATCCCCAACCTTGAGCTCTTGCCTCTCTTCCTTTTCCTCATATCGAGACCTCCTCGATCAAACACTTCATCCACACAAAACTTCAACAGAAAACTCGTTAAGATCCGTTAGTAATAATAAAGCAAATCACTACTCTAGGTACTGTTGCAAACCAATTCAAATTTTGTTTTTGCATTGTGTCTACTGTAATATAACTTTTTCATGGCTTAATCCACTGATATAAATTGATAGTTTCATCAAAACAAGCAAACTATGCATCAAAAACAGAATCTGTCAAAAACAGAATAGTCTGTAGCAATCTGAACATTCACCATACTTATGGTACCCCAAAAGTTCTACACAAATTATGAAAAATAAAAAATTTGTAGAGAAAGACAGTGCAAAAAGAATCCGAACCGTTTGACTTTCCAGTTAAAAATGTAAAATCGTGCACTACAGCGAAAGTTTCTGTCCTACACCGCACAAACCAACAAGCATTGTAAACATCCTAAAGGCAAACCTTGGCACATTATTTTTATAATACAATGGAATTGTACAAGGGGATAATTATTTTTGATGAAAATTTTCTGTAATTAAGATTCACAAAGTTTCCGTGAGCATGAACAAAGTTCAAGCAGCTCTCCCACATCAACAATGCTTGTCTTTCTCACTTTCACTTTCCTTTTTGAAAAGTTTTGGGTTCCCCTCTTTATTTTTTTGTTTTTAAACTATATAAAGGCACTCAACAGAAATAAATGAATCTCTAGAACTTCTGGGTTTTCTCCCCGGCAGCGCTTTTAAGCTAGGCATATAGTGCTCAAGTAATGAATCCACCCGGATCCCAAGGTATATCAAAGCCAATTTTAATTAACAATGATTTGTAATTTAGTAGTGAGCACAAAGTAACATATATCATGTAACAACGAGGTCTAACTCTCTTCCTATGCATCGACATGTCATAAAAGAACAATTCATGCACACCAAGTAAAGGCCAATGCATAGTATAAGCAGTTTCTTGCAAATTTATCATATTGGTAACATAGAGAGGTGGGGATATAGTTCCTCTCTCATAATAATTGCAAGTAGGGGCAGCAAGCACATGCATATTATATTCATCAAAATTAACATGTGCAATGGTAAAAGGTAACCCATCAATATAATCCTTAATAAGCACAAACTTCTCCGATATAGTGTAGTTTGGAGAATTCAAAAATATAATAGGACTATCATGTGTGGGTGCAATAGCAACAACTTAATGTTCAACATAAGGAACTATAGCAAGTTAATCTCCATAAGCATAATTCATATTGGCATCTTGGCCACAAGCATAGCAAGCATCATCAAAAAGGGATATTTCAAGAGAATCAATGGGATCATAACAATCATCATAGCAATCATCCTGCAGTAAGCACGAAGGAGAATTAAACAATGTATGAGTTGAAGAGTTACTCTCATTAGAAGGTGGGAACGGGTAGCTAATCCGCTCTTCCTCCTTTTGTTCTTCGCTCTCCTCATCATCTTTTTCATCCTGTGAGCTCACAGTTTCATCAATTTCTTCTTCCATAGCTTCCTGCAAAATATTATTCTCTTCTTGGACAGCGGAGAATTTCTCAATATATGGTTTAACATAGGCATTAGAAGCATAATTATCATAACAATATTCAAGTATGGCAAAATTTTCATATTTTTAAAGAGTGACATCATACTTTTCAATCAAAGAAGCAATTTCATAAGCACCCTTAAAAGCAACAAATTCTTCAATTTGTTGGACATCATAGTAATTATAAACACCCTTAGCATATGAAGATAGGATTCCATTATCAATAAACTCACATTGGTAGGGAAGGTGTTTTTTAGGGTTTTCAGAACAACAAGTAACATCATATATTTCACATAAATTGCAAGCATAGCATTGAAAACAATGAATTTGATCCAGTAAAAGTTTCCCTTTTTCAGATATACGGTATCACACATAACAAGCATGCTCATCTAAAGATTTGCCCTCAACTAAGCTAGTTGGGGTTTCAGCATGAGCACAAAGGGATCGAAGATGATCCAAGTAAAAAGCTTCAGGAGTGTGATAGATTTTGAGTGTTTCTTCAACCATTGGTGTAGTAGGTACAACTAGTTTTTTTTGCTATTTTGCGTTTCCTACCCATAACTAAAGATGAAACCAACTAAGAACGGCAAATAAAAATTAGTTAGTGATAAAGCAAACAAGCACACATGAGAATATTCACCCCACGATATGACTCACCGGCAACGGCACCAGAAAAAGGTATTGATAACCCACAAGTGTAGGGGATAATTGTAGCCTCTTTCGATAAGTAAGAGTGTTGAACCCAACGAGGAGCTAAAGGTAGAACAAATATTCTCTCAAGTCCAATCTGCCACTGATACGACTCTACGCACACTTAGTGTTCGCCTTACCTAGAACAAGTATGAAACTAGAAGTACTTTGTAGGTGTGATAGGATAGGTTTGCAAGATAATAAAGAACACGTAAATATAAACTAGGGGCTGTTTAGATAAAGAAGCGATAAAGTAAATATAGAGAGTGTGGAAAAGTGGTGGTAGGAGTTGTGAAATTGTCCCTAAGCAATTGACTACATTACTAGATCGGTAATCACTATTGCAATTTTATTTGAGGGAGAGGCATAAGCTAACATACTTTCTGTTCTTGGATCATATGCACTTATGATTGGAACTCTAGCAAGCATCCGCAAATACTAAAGATCATTAAGGTAAAACCCAACCTTAGCATTAAAGTATCAAGTCCCCTTTATCCCATACGCAAACAACCTACTTACTCGGGTCTGTGCTTCTATCACTCAGGCCACCCACCATAAGCAAATCATGAACATATTGCAAACCCTACAGTAGGAATCCCTCATGCTTGCGCGACACGGAGATCACCATAAGACAGCACCAATAATAAAACATGCAACTCAAACCAATCATAGCAATTCATCAATCACTGATAGGACAACGAAAATCTACTCAGACATCATAGGCTGGCAACACATGATTGGATAATAATATGAAGCATAAAGCACCATGTTCAAGTAGAGGGTATAGCGGGTTGCGGGAGAGTGGACCGCTGAATATAGAAGGGGGAAGGTGATGGAGATGTTGGTGAAGATGATGGAGGTGTTGGTGAAGATCGCGGTGATGATGATGGCCCCCGGCAGCGCTTCGGCGCCACCGGAAGCAAGGGGGAGAGAGCCCCCCTTCTTCTTCTTCCTCCTTCACCTTCTCCCTAGATGGGAGAAGTGATGAGGACATCCATACCATTGTTACACCCACAGCCCCTGCTGCTATACATACTGGACCAATTACTAGAGCTCGCGCACGCCAATTAAATTACCAGGTACTTTCGTTTCTTGGTAATGATTCTAATTTTCATGAGAATATGATGCTTCCTAAATTGGATACATTTGTTTTGCTTACAAATGAAGGGCCTAGCTTGGAGAAGGATGAACATTGGAGCAAGAACAAGCATGGAGATGATGGCATGTGCAAGGGGAACAAGAACGGAGTTACCAGTGATGATTTCAGGACTTTGAAGCCACCATAATGGGTGCATGAAGCCTTGGATGAAATATACAAGATGCCACTTCATAAATTTCGTCCCGAGGCTATTCTAGGTGCTGCGTCACCTTATTATTGGGCCAGGCCCATGTAATTTCGAAATACATAACTATAGGCTATTTTTAGAGTCCGTATGTGTGGGGAAGCAAGAGATAGGGTTGATTTCGGACCCCTCCACCAAGGGCCACGAAATTCCCCCCGCCCCTCTTCCTCCATATATATAGCCCTTAGGGCAGCGTTTAGACTTTGGGTTTTGTTTAGATTAAAATTTCGCCATAGCTGCAACTTCGTGTACTTCGTTTGTGTTCAACGACTAGACAAAGGCGTCACAGAACCCCACCTTGATCAATAAAGCTTTCATCTCATATTCGCAATATCCAGATTGCAATCTCAGTTTCTTGCTTGTCCTTTGTTTGCTCGCAGGAAACAGACCCTCGTGGTCAGGTTGATCGTGCTCCGGCGTGGTCAATAACCTCTTGGAGTTGGTTTAGCGATTGCTAAGGCACGACGTCCTCGCACGTTCGTAGTCGGATCGTCAAAGTCGATTTCCACCAAAGCGATATCCATCATCTCATCGAAAGACGGTACACCTTTGCCTCTATCAAGTGGTATTAGATTTCGAGGTTGCTTGGTGAGATTTTAAAGTTTTTCGTAGTTTAGATCGAGTCTGTTCTTCATACCTATAGTCCACGAAAAAGCCAAAAAAAATTTAGGGTTAGTTCTTCCTATCTGAACCAGTCTGAGCCTTTGCATATTCTTTTCAGTATTTTGCTTTGTTGAATTTGCTGTTGCATCGTCGCGTCAAGTTGCTGGTCTTAGCGTCTAGTCTTTTAGAGTTTCAAGTTCTGGTCATAATTTGTCACGCCGCCACCGCACCATCATCATCGCCCCTGCCACCTTCCACCACCGCTCTGAATTCGTATCCATATACCACCACCAATCCATATCCATATACCATCACCGATCCATATCCATATACTACCACCGCTGCCATATACCACCACCGCTGCCATATACCACCACCATATATCCACCACCAATCCGAGTTCCTTGCATATTAGGTTTGTTTTCGAGATCCATCTAATTTCCGATTCGTGTTTCCTTGCCTGAGTAGGTTTCAGAAAAAAAAGTCTGGAGACCCCCGGGCAGTTTTTAGGCCAAAATTTCGGCGACCGAAAATATTTTTCCTATCCTATTTTTAGGTCCCAGGGAGTGTTTTGAGACACTCGCCATCATAGTGATTTTTTGTCGCACTTTTTCGTCGTCGCTGCCCTGCTTTCCGAAAAAAAATTGTCAAAAAAATTTCGTGTCCATCCTGTCAGTTTGACCTGGGAAGAGTTTTGAGACACTCGCCATTATAGTGATTCTTCGCAAAAAAAGGGGAGCGCAAAAGAAAAAAAGCAGAGCGCAAAAAAAAAGAGCGAAAAAAAATCCAGAGTGTGCTTCTCCCATGTTTACGTGCAGCGCCGTGATTTTGTTAGTGTTCTAGGATCGCGTCTCTAGCACGGTCTAGCCTAGGACCAGCACAGTACCGTTGTTGAGAGTTTATTCAACTTTGCATCTCTGAATTGATTATTGCTGATCTTTTTTGCTACCATATTATAAGCCTTCCCAGCTCCACATACATCTATGTCATGCGTTTGACTCTCCCTGGTAATCGCTCTATCCAAGCTTTGAGAGTTTTGACTACAACGGTTGCCGATCACCACCTGCTGCTGGGTAAGAACTCCTAAGAATTTGAGATTTGCTTGACAGATTTGTGACACCCCACCACCACCATATTCCAGTAGTCTGTAGGATCATATTCTTGTCTGTTTCTATTGTTGCTAACTACGGCAAGAACACAAGTCGACGAGATATACTGGGAGAACATGACGAACAAGGAGCTTCATGATAAGTTTCATCAAATGTTGGGTCAACAGGTGGAAGACATGATGGCCAGCTTTGGAAAGGCAATGGAGAAGATGGATGACATTGAGAAGTCAATTGACACCATGTTGGAGGCCAAGTTTGATGAATTACTCAAACGTCTCCCACAACCAGCTCTACGCCGCGATACAGTAGGGCGAGCACAGCGTGTTCCTATTGAGCCAGGACAAAATTCTGGTGCCGCTGCTACTGCTGTTGGTGCGTCTGTAGCTCCTGCTGTTACTGCAGAGGTGGAGGACTATTAAGAGGATGAGGTTGATCAAAATCAGAACTACATGCAGCCACCGACACCACCACCAGCAGGTCGACCTCATGTGTATATTCGCAACGGTAGGCCAGCACCACCACCTCAGGTACGAGATAATGACCATATTTCGAAACTAAAATTGAATATTCCACCATTTAAGGGTAGATATGTTCCTGATATATATATTACTTGGGAGTTAGAAACCGAACAATGTTTTATTTGTTTACAATATCCCGAGGAGAGACGGGTTGATGCTGCTGTTTGTGCTTTCACTAGTTTTGCATGTGTATGGTGGTCTGAACATTGTAGATTATATCCTATTCCAACTACTTGGGCTGCTTTGAAAACTGCTATGCATACTCGGTGGGTACCACCATATTATCAACGTGAATTGATTCAAAAATTGAAGCGTTTAAGACAAGGAAAAAATTCTATAGAAGAATATTATTAGGAATTACAAACAGGCATGATTAGATGTCGTATTGTTGAGGAGAATGAAGCTATGCTTGCACGTTTTATGGGTGGATTAAATAGAGAGATTCAGACCATTCTAGAGTATAAGGAGTATACTAATATCACTCGTTTATTCCATCTTGCTTGTAAAGCTGAACGTGAAGTGCAGGATCGACAAGCACTGGCACGAACTAACTTTTCTGCAGGTCGACTTTCATCATGGACACCGCGTGCATCCTCTACTTCCACTGCACCAGCACCTCCATCAGCTGCTACCTCCAGCCGTGATACAAGAAAGCAGGCACAACCACCACTATCTGCCAAGAGCGCACCTGTCAGGCCTGCACAGAGCTCTTCTTCGTCCATGGCATCAATAGGGCACACAAGTGATATTATTTGTCGTCGTTGTAAGGGAAGAGGACATTATGCGCGAGAATGCAAATCTCAGCGTGTGATGATTGCTACTGAGGATGGTGGGTATGAGTCTGCTAGTGACTATGATGAGGAGACTTTAGCCCTTATTACAAGTGAAGAACACGGTGGAGATGATTCTGATCATGAGACGCAATACATGGCTCCTGAAGATGCTTACAGGTATGCATGTTTAAAAGCTCAACGTGTTTTGAGTGTGCAGGTTACACAAGCTGAGCAAAATCAGAGGCATAATTTGTTCCATACAAAGGGAGTTGTGAAGGAACATTCTGTGCGCGTCATCATAGATGGAGGGAGCTGCAACAACTTGGCTAGCATGGAGATGGTGGAGAAGCTATCTCTCACCACAAGACCACATCCACATCCTTACTACATCCAATGGTTCAACAACAGCGACAAGGTTAAGGTAACACGTATTGTTCGTGTGCATTTTACTATCTCTACATGTTGATTGTGATGTGGTACCTATGCAAGCATGTTCCTTATTACTTAGTCGACCATGGCAATTTGATAAAAATTCCGTACACCATGGTAGAAACAATCAGTATACTCTTGTTCATAACGATACAAATATTACTTTGCTTCCTATGACTCCTGAGTCCATTTTGAAAGATTATATTAATAGAGCTAATAAAGCAAAACAGGAGAAAAATAAGAGTGAAAATCAGATTGCGGCAAAAGAACTTGAGCAACAAATGAAGCCTAATAGTAAACCATCTAGTGTTGCTTCTGAAATTAAATTGAAAAGTGCATGTTTACTTGCCACTAAATATGATATTGATGAGCTAGATTTTAGCAAATCTGTTTGCTATGCTTTTGTGTGCAAAGAGGCATTATTTTCATTCGAGGACGTGCCTTCCTCTTTGCCTCCTGCTGTCACTAACATTTTGCAGGAGTTCGCTGACGTCTTTCCACAAGACGTGCCACTGGGATTACCGCCTATTCGAGGGATTGAGCATCAGATTGACTTAATTCCCGGTGCTTCACTGCCAAACCGTGCGCCATACCGTACCAATCCAGAGGAGACGAAGGAGATTATGCATCAAGTACAAGAGCTTCTCGACAAAGGTTATATACGCGAAGCCCTTAGTCCTTGTGCTGTTCCAAATTATTCTAGTGCCGAAAAAGGATGGTACATCGCGTATGTGTGTTGATTGTAGATGCATTAATAATATTACTATTCGTTATCGTCATCCTATTCGTAGGCTAGATGATATGCTTGATGAATTGAGTGGCTCTACAATATTCTCCAAAGTTGATTTGCGTAGTGGATACCATCAAATTCATATGAAATTGGGGGATGAATGGAAAATAACATTGAAAACACATTTGGATTATATGAGTGGTTAGTCATGCCTTTTGGGTTAACTAATGCACCTAGTACTTTCATGAGATTAATGAACGAAGTTTTACGTGCTTTCATTGGATGATTTGTGGTAGTTTACTTGGATGACATATTGATTTGTAGCAGATCTTTGGAGGAACATTTGGAACATTTACGTGCTGTTTTTATTGCTCTATGTGATGCACGTTTGTTTGGTAACCTTGGGAAGTGCACCTTTTGCACCGACCGAGTGTCTTTTCTTGGCTATGTTGTTACTCCACAGGGAATTGAAGTTGATAAAGCCAAGATTGAAGCTATTGAGAATTGGCCGCAGCCCAAAACGGTCACACAAGTGAGGAGTTTTTTTGGCCTCGCTGGATTCTATAGGCGTTTTGTGAGAGATTTCAGCACCATTGCTGCACCTCTCAATGATCTTACAAAGAAGGATGTGCCTTTTGTTTGGGGTATCGCACAGGAAGAAGCCTTCACGGTGTTGAAAGATAAGTTGACACATGCTCCTTTACTCCAACTTCCTGATTTTAATAAGACTTTTGAGCTTGAATGTGATGCTAGCGGAATTGGGTTAGGAGGTGTGTTATTACAAGATGGCAAACCTATTGCATACTTTTCTGAAAAATTGAGTGGGCCTAGTCTGAATTATTCTACTTATGATAAATAATTATATGCTCTTGTTTGGACTTTAGAAACATGGCAACATTATTTATGGCCCAAAGAATTTGTTATACATTCTGATCATGAATATTTGAAACATATTAAAAGTCAAGCTAAACTGAATCGTAGACATGCTAAATGGGTTGAATTCATTGAGACTTTCCCTTATGTCACTAAACACAAGAAGGGTAAAGAAAATGTTATTGCTGATGCATTGTCTCGTCGCTATACTATGCTTTCACAACTTGACTTCAAAATATTTGGTTTGGAGACCATCAAAGATCAATATGTGCATGATGCTGATTTTAAAGATGTATTGCAGAATTGTAAAGAAGGAACAACTTGGAACAAGTTCGTCGTTAATGATGGATTTGTGTTCCGTGCTAACAAGCTATGCATTCCAGCTCGCTCCATTCGTCTTTTGTTGTTGCAGGAGGCGCATGGAGGAGGACTAATGGGACACTTTGGCGTGAAAAAGACGGAGGACGTACTTGCTACACATTTCTTTTTGGCCAAAGATGAGACGGGATGTTGAGCGCTTTGTTGCTCGCTGCACTACATGTCAAAAAGCTAAGTCACGACTCAATCCTCATGGTTTATATATGCCTTTGCTTGTACCTAGTGTTCCTTGGGAGGATGTATCTATGGACTTTGTTTTAGGTTTACCTCGAACAAAGAAGGGGAGGGATAGCATATTTGTTGTCGTGGATAGATTCTCGGAAATGGCACACTTTATACCATGTCATAAAAGTGATGATGCTGTTAATGTTGCTGATGTGTTCTTCCATCAAATTATTCGTTTGCATGGTGTGCCGAATACTATTGTTTCAGATCGTGATACTAAATTTTTTAGCCACTTTTGGAGATGTTTATGGGCTAAGTTGGGGACTAAACTGCTTTTTAGTACTACTTGTCACCCCCAAACTGATGGACAAACTGAAGTAGTCAATAGAACATTGTCTACTATGCTTAGGGCTGTTTTGAAGAATAATAAGAAAATGTGGGAAGAATGCTTGCCTCATATTGAATTTGCTTATAATCGTTCGTTGCATTCTACTACTAAGATGTGCCCTTTTGAAATTGTGTATGGTTTCCTACCTCGTGCACGTATTGATTTGTTGCCTCTTCCATCTTCGGAGAAGGATAATTTTGATGCTAAACAACGTGCTGAATTGATTTTAAAAATGCATGAGTTAACTAAGGAAAACATTGAGCGTATGAATGCTAAATATAAACTTGCTGGAGATAAGGGTAGAAAACATGTTGTAATTGCACCTGGAGACCTTGTGTGGTTACATTTGCGTAAGGATAGATTTCCTGATTTGCTCAAATCAAAGCTAATGCCACGTGCTGATGGTCCTTTTAAGGTGTTAGAGAAAATAAATGATAATGCATATAAACTTGAGCTGCCTGCAGATTTTGGGGTTAGTCCCACTTTTAACATTGCAGATTTGAAGCCTTATTTGGGTGAGGAAGATGAGATTCCATCGAGGACGACTTCATTTCAAGAAGGGGAGGATGATGAGGACATCAATACCATTGTTACACCCACAGCCCCTGCTGCTATTCATACTGGACCAATTAATAGAGCTCGAACACGCCAATTAAATTACCAGGTACTTTTGTTTCTTGGTAATGATTCTAATGTTCATGAGAATATGATGCTCCCTAAATTGGATACATTTGTTTTGCTTACAAATGAAGGGCCTAGCTTGGAGAAGGATGAACACTGGAGCAAGAACAAGCATGGAGATGATGGCATGCGCAAGGGGAACAAGAACGGAGTTACCAGTCATGATTTCAGGACTTTGAAGCCACCATAATGGGTGCATCAAGCCTCAGACGAAATATACAAGATGCCACTTCATAAATTTCGTCCCGAGGCTATTCTAGGTGCTGCGTCACCTTATTATTTGGCCAGGCCCATGTAATTTCGAAATACATAAATATAGGCTATTTTTAGAGTCCGTATGTGTGGGGAAACAAGAGATAGGGTTGATTTCGGACTCCTCCACCAAGGGCCACGAAATTCCCCCCTCTTCCTCCATATATACAGCCCTTACGACACCGTTTAGACTTTGGGTTTTGTTTATATTAAAATTTCACCATAGCTGCAAGTTCGCGTACTTTGTTTGTGTTCAACGACCAGACAAAGGCGTCACAGAACCCCACCTTGATCAATAAAGCTTTCATCTCATATTCGCAATATCCATATTGCAATCTCAGTTTCTTGCTTGTCCTTTGTTTGCTCGCAGGAAAAAGACGCTCGTGGTCAGCTTGATCGTGCTCCGGCATGGTCAATAACCTCTCGGAGTTGGTTTAGCGATTGCTATGGCGCGATGTCCTCGCACGTTCGTAGTCGGATCGTCAAAGTCGATTTCCACCAAAGCGATATCCATCATCTCATCGAAAGACGGGACACCTTTGCCTCTATCAAGAAGGGTTTCCCCTCTGGTCCTTGGATCCCATGGCGTGGGAGGGGCGAGAGCCCCTCCGAGATTGGATCTATCTCCGTGTCTCTCTCTGTTTCTGTGTTCCCTGATTCTGCCCTTTCACCGTTTCTTTTATATCCGGAGATCCGTAACTCCGATTCAGGTGAATCTTTCGACCAAATTTTTCTCATAAAATTAGCTTTCTTGCAGCAAAAGAAGAGCGTCAACTGCCTTACGGGGTGCCCACGAGGGTCGAGGGCGTGCCTGCCCCCTTGGGGCGCGCCCCCTGCCTCGTGGCCTCCTCGGGCACCGTCTCGCATTGATTCTTCCTCCCAAAAATCACAAATATTCCAAAATAATTCTCCGTCCGTTTTTATCCCGTTTGGACTCCGTTTGATATTGGGTTTCTGTGAAACATAAAACATGCAACAAACAGGAACTGGCACTAGGCACTCGATCAATATGTTAGTCCCAAAAATAGTATAAAAAGTTGCCAAAAGTATATGGAAGTTGAATAATATTGGCATGGAACAATCAAAAATTATAGATACGACGGAGACGTATCAGTTACCCATACCCGCATTGATGAGAATCCTCGTGATAAGGGGACACGATCTCTGCTTTGACAAGACGTGCCAATAAAACTGCGCCTTGAAATACAGAGGGGCATGATAAAAACGGTTCGAATAAAGACTGGGCCATGGCATGATGTCACGCTATGCATTGTCAGAAGATTGGACTCGTGGGATATTATACTCTCTACAATGGTATGTGGAATTTGTTTTGCAGAGTCGGACACGATTCTTATGTTCAAGATCTACTTTGAAGTATTCGGAGAAGGAACCCGCCTTGCAATGCCGAAGACAATCTGCGCGCCGGACTCATCATCATTGAAGCCTGGTTCTGGGGCTACTCAGGGAGTCCTGGGTTAAGGGGTCCTCAGACAGCCGGACTATATGCATATGCCGGACTGTTGGACTATGAAGATACAAGATAGAAGACTTCGTCCCGTGTCCTGATGGGACTCTCCTTTGCATGGAAGGCAAGCTTGGCGGTTAGGATATGAAGATTCCTTCTCTGTAACCGACTTTGTGTAACCCTAGCCCCCTCTAGTATCTATATAAACCGGAGGGTTTAGTCCATAGAACAACAATCATAACCATATTCTAGCTTCTTGGGTTTAGCCTCTACGATCTCGTGGTAGATCAACTCTTGTAATACTCATATCATCAAGATCAATCAAGCAGGAAGTAGGGTATTACCCCCATCGAGAGGGCCCAAACCTGGGTAAAACATTGTGTCCCCCGCCTCCTGTTACCATTAGTCTTAGACGCACAGTTCCTGACCCCCTACCTGAGATCCGCCAGTTTTGACACCGACAATCACCGCGATCTACACCAACAACTTCACCGCCTTCATCACCAACTCTTCCCCCCTCTATGCAGCGGTGTAACCTCTCTTTTACCCGCTGTAATCTCTACTTAAACATCGTTCTCAATGCTATATATTATTTCCCAATGATGTATGGCTATTTTATGATGTTTGAGTAGATCCGTTTTGTCCTATGGGTTAATTGATGATCTTGATTGGTTTGAGTTGCATGTTTTATTATTGTTGTTGTCCTATGGTGCTCCCCGTGTCGTGCAAGCGTGAGGGATTCCCGCTGTAGGGTGTTGCAATATGTTCATGATTCACTTATAGTGGGTTGCTTGAGTGACAGAAGCATAAACCCGAGTCAGGGGGTTGTTGCGTATGGGATAAAGGGGACTTGATGATTTAATGCTATGGTTGGGTTTTACCTTAATGATCTTTAGTAGTTGCGGATTCTTGCTAGAGTTCCAATCATAAGTTCATATGATCCAAGAAGAGAAAGTATGTTAGCTTATGCCTCTCCCTCAAATAAAATTGCAATAATGATTACCGGTTTAGTTATCGATTGCCTAGGGACAAATAACTTTCTCGTGACAAAAAGCTCTCTACTAAAACTAACTTACTTGTGTCTTCATCTAAACAGCCCCTACTTTTTATTATCTTGCAAACCTATCCTACAACACCTACAAAGTCATTCTAGTTTCATCGGTGGTCGTGCGTAGAGTTGTATCGGTGGTCGGTAGAACTTGAGGGGATATTTGTTCTACCTTTACCTCCTCGTTGGGTTCGACACTCTTACTTATCGAAAGAGGCTACAATTGATCACCGATACTTGTGGGTTATCAATCACCTGGACCCCGGCCCGGATCATCCAGATGGACCCGGGCGTCTGCACCAGGACCTAGACATCCGGACCACCCGTAGCCTCTCATCCCAGACGATCCGGACGGTCGCCCAAATCATCTGGGCTGCCGAAGCCCGGTTCATCCGGACCCTGCGTGCATGCATGAGTTTGGCCAAAGCCCATGTACCCCGTTGCCCCCTAGACTATATTACTCCCTCTCCTACACCATTTTAGGTTAGCATTGTATTAGCTAATGTTGGAGATAGAGCCTTGCTCATCCACTTGTACCCTTACTCCTTTGGAGATCAAGGCCTCCTAGGAGAAGATCCCCCAAGTGGATTCAAGACACTGTCTAGGGAAGAACCCCTCATGGATTTAATACCTCTTTCCTCACGGATTGAGATGAACTAGCTACCATGTATCCTCCTTTGTTGGATTTGGACCTTTGTCACCTCTTTGTGTATGTTGGTATAGCAAATGTTTGACCAAATCTCGTTGATTTACGTGTTTCCCCTCTCTGTCGGTGCAACAGACCTTGGGTCTGTTGCCCAGACTATGCACAGGCACGAGGGCAAGTTCAGAACACCATGATCAACTCAAGCAAGATGGATCGACTCCCTTAAGGGACCCAAGCACAGATCAAGGAAACCGAGGCTAGCCATAGGGGCAAAACACTAGTAAGGGAAAAACCTCCCGTATGGAGCAGGCGAGCCTGGCGGAGGCAAGGTTATCCCCGGAAGTGAGTGTCCCCCAAATCGTCCCGGCAGGCCTGCCGGGACCAGCGAAGACAAACCACTCCACCGCACCACCTCATTATGATGTACATCATCGATTAGTGCGGTGTCAAGCTCCAAGGTGACTATGTGCCTGTTATATGGAGAACAACATCCACCTTCTACAGAAAATACCTAAAAGTGACACCCGTCCTGCGACGTGTCGAGCGAGCAGGTGCCAAGCTGGCGAATCAGCCCGGCAGGGCCTCCAGGCAAGCTGTGGTGTGACATTGAGCAGCGCATTTAATGCGCTCTGTCAGCCTGTAGAGTTAGGTATCACAGCACTGTTCGCCATCTAATCAACGCGTAATGACTGACTTGCCACTGCGGTGACCCCTTGATCTATAGAAGGAGGCCCATGGCAACCATAGAAAGGATTTGCATCCTTGTACACTCATACGCGCATAGCCGTTCTCATCCCAAGGAAACCCTGACGGGCAGAGAGTGTTGCGTTTTCCACCACCATCCACCATCAATGGACCAAAGCAGGAGTAGGGTTTTACACCTCGTGGCGGCTGAACCAGGGTAAAAACTGCCCGTGTCATCTCTGTGGTGCTGACTCACGCTTCTCCGCTCTTTGTGCAATGTGCCATCCCCCCGCCGAACCAGAAAGGGGCTCGCAGCCCCATAGGTGGTCGTGGTTCCCCCACGACATCTTTGGCACGCCAGGTAGGGGGATCACTTGTTCGAACCCGAAAGCGCGAACAGCGTGTCATCTTCATCGCTGCCATCATCGTTGGCGGCTCCATCAACTATGGCTCCCAAGAAGAAAACCGGTGCTATAGCTCACCCGTCCACCTCAAAGGCTCCACAGCCCGTGACTGCCAACGTAACGGGAAATGAGGGGGCGCGTGAAGATGCGGGCGTCGCGGGAGGCGTTGCCAACGTAGCAGGCGTTGTCACCACCATCCCTACGGCCAAAGCAGAAGCAAGAGGTGCCGGGGAAGGACAACATCAACAAGATCCTGATGGCCATGCCCCTCGCCATACGGGTGTGGGATTATCTTTACCTCCACTGTCTCTCCCTGGCGAAGGGCACAACCGCAGTGGTGGCGCTCATTCTTAAGAGAATCACAACCCTCTGGCCGCCCCATCGTGGGTACGACCGCAAGGCATGCGCCGCCTCCAGGACAAGCCAGCCGAGCTACTTTGCCAGACGAGGCCGTCGACCCTCAAGCACCTTTCCTGTGTGACCGCGCTATCCAAGTGGTTGGCTCATGGTAGAGAGCATGCGACGCGGTCGCCACCGGCTCCATCAAGAGCCGAGCTATGCAACGGTCTCATCATCTTCACCCATGCCAAGCACCATCTCCGAGGCCATGGCGCAGGCCCAATTGCTGTTGAGGTTCCCTCCGGCGGCGTTGGCAACAACTCGTACGGCTAGCTGCACGGAAGGGGTTGCTCCCACAGTGCAGTCCCCACCATCAATACCATTGTTACACCCACAACCCCTGCTGCTATACATACTGGACCAATTACTAGAGCTCGCGCACGCCGATTAAATTACCAGGTACTTTCATTTCTTGGTAATGATTCTAATGTTCAAGAGAATATGATGCTGCCTAAATTGGATACATTTGTTTTGCTTACAAATGAAGGGCCTAGCTTGGAGAAGGATGAACATTGGAGCAAGAGCAAGCATGGAGATGATGGCATGCGCAAGGGGAACAATAACGGAGTTACAAGTGATGATTTCAGGACGTTGAAGCCACCATAATGTGTGCATGAAGCCTTGGACGAAATATACAAGATGCCACTTCATAACTTTTGTCCAGAGGCTATTCTAGGTGCTGCGTCACCTTAGTATTGGGCCAGGCCCATGTATTTTCGAAATACTTCAGTATAGGCTATTTTTAGAGTCCGTATGTGTGGGGAAACAAGAGATAGGGTTGGTTTCGGACCCCTTCCCCAAGGGCCACGAAATTCCCCCCTCTTCCTCCATATATACAGCCCTTAGGGCGTCGTTTAGACTTTGGGTTTTGTTTAGACTAAAGTTCGCCATAGCTGCAACTTCGCGTACTTCGTTTGTGTTCAACGACCAGACAAAGGCGTCACAGAACCCCACCTTGATCAATAAAGTTTTCCTCTTATATTCGCAATATCCAGATTGGAATCTTAGTTTCTTGCTTGTTCTTTGTTTGCCTGTAGGAAACATACCTTCGTGGTCAGGTTGATCATGCTCCGTCGTGGTCAATAACCTCTCAGAGTTGGTTTAGCAATTTCTAAGGCATGACGTCCTCGCACATTCGTAATCGGATCGTCAAAGTCGACTTCCTCCAAAACGAAAGCCACCATCTCATCGAAAGACGGGACACCGTTACCTCTATCACTAATGTGTGCAACCAAAGGATACGTTCCAAGATGAACGTCAAGCTGCCCAAGACTATGAAGGAGCTGTACACTTTGGTGGACAAGTGTGCTCGGGTGGAGGAAGGGAGGAATCTTCCTAGAGAGGAGGATTGCATCGACATCGACTCAGAAGATGATGACGAGACCACTAGCTAGTAGAAGAAGAATAAGAAGTGCAAGGATAAAGCAGTGATGACTGTCGAGGGATTGGGCACACCTAGTACGGGCAAGAAGGAAAAAGTCGAAGCCACCGGCAAGGAAGTTTCCGCGTGCGTTGACTGTCGGGACGCCGTGGCTACCGAGAAAGCTGGGAAGAGTGATGGGTCGTACTGCAAGATCCATCGGACCAAAGGCCACGACCTCCAGGAGTGTCATCAGGTTGAGCAGCTTGTCAAGAAGCAGAGGGCTGAGTATGAGAAGCTGAAATTGCAACTAATCCCTGGGTGGCTTTGGTAATTCATAACAACATATAGCTCATTGAACTAATATCCATTCAAGATTAATGTATCAGAAAGTTTAATTGTCGGCATCCTGGATATGGGGGTATCCAGCCCTGCTTGCCTGCGGCCCACCATGTGGCTCCATCGACGGCCTAGTACGGCCCAGCTTTAGCATCAACAACTCAAGACCCTCGCGAGGGACCAAGCCTCGTGAGGCGGATGACGCCAAGACCCCCGAGGGGATCGGCATCCTCAGGCTGGCTCCAGAGGGGCGGAGTGCTCTCTGAAAGGTTTACCTCATGACGCTCAGCTGATGTGAGCCATGACGACCAAGGCCAGGCGGGCGCCAAGAGGGTGCAGGGCACAGGTTTCCTCTTCGGTGCAAAGGAGGCAAGCCACATGCACGGACTCCCGAGGAATCAGCCAAAGGTTTCCATTCTGGTGCAACAAGACAAATACCGCTAGGACGGCAGGACGTAGGTCATCGACAAGCCCACCGCAGCGTCACGACCAGAGGCTTTTCACAGGCGAAGACTACTTTTGTCAGGATAAGCTGTACTACTTGTCCCCTTTCAAATCCGGTCGTTGTGGGATCCCTTCCTGCCAACATTTGGGAAGAGGACCAAGGCCACTATAAATAGGACTAGCCACCACCATAGAGGGGGAACAGATCCATTCTTACCCGACCACTTCACCAGCTCTCTTGAGCTCAAGAACACCTCACCTCCTGAGGCCAGTTCATCCACTGTACTAGCTCATCCTCAGCCTTCCGAGGCAATCCACCAAAACGCTGGAGTAGGGTATTACACCGCAGGGTGGCCCAAACCAGGATAAACTGCTGTGTCTCGTTGTCCCTTTGAGCTCGACGTGCTAGGCTTAGGAGAATCGCGAGTAGGCAGGCTCAATAGGTTGAGATGTACGCACGCACCTGAGAGTTTGAACCTCCAGGGTTTGTGAAACCCATAATCCGACATTTGGCGTGCCAGGTAGGGGTGCGTCGGATCTTCTCTTCCGTCGATTGATCCACCGCCACTCCGACACCTCCATGGCCGACGTGCGCCGAGCTCGCGCCGAGTGTCGGGCCACAGTCGTCGCCCCCGTCGCCCAGACGTCTCCGACAGGTGACGGCTATGCCCATCGCGCTCCGTCTCCGGTGGCCAATGCCGCCACGGGCCGTGCTAGCCACGAGCAGCAAGCTTCATTGTTGCACCTGTCGGTGCGCCGTGACGGGCTCATCGCTACTCCGTCACTGACCCCAGCAGCTTCGTCCTCCCACGCGCATCGCGGCCAAGCGGCAAGCCGCTCTGCTCATGGCGCGGGAGCTCCTTCGCTACCGCCCGGTTGGGGACCTCTATGAGGAGTGGCTCGAGCAGATCGCTGAGCTCGTTAGCGTCGCGCACGAGGGCTCCGCCGAGCCGGCTCGCTTGCTGCCTCAGCAACCACCTGCAACGGGCGACGTGGCGCACGGGGATCCTCCACCACCTCTGGCCCCGGGCATCATTATCAAGCCAAGGCGTGTGGCACCGCGGCGCGACCTGCCTCGCCCTGCACCGGCTCGGGAGGACGTGAGCTGCCGTGTGGTGTAGCGGCCACAAGGAGAAGCGCTCGTACTTCCAGCACCCCAGCACCAGGCACGCATACCGCCGTAGAAGGTTGCGTGCGCATGCACCAGGACCAGTTTCCACCCCCTCAAGGACCTCAGGTGGCCACGGCAGGATGCCGCCTGTTCACTCTGGAGCTCCACAATGTCATCGGGCCAAGAAAGTTCAAGCCTGACCTGCCTCCATGCTACGACGGCACCGCAGACCCCACGGAGTTCCTACGGCTCTACGAGTTGAGCATCAAAGCGGCCAAAGGCGACGAGAAGATCATGGAAAACTGGTTCCCAATGGCGCTCAAGGATGGCGCGGGTTCTTGGCTCCTGAACTTACCTGAGGGGTCGGTTTCCTCTTGGGAGGAGATGCACGGCCGCTTCATCGCCAACTTCCAGGGCTCTCGTGACCATCCACCGGCGGCGGGTGACCTACGTCGCATCAAGCAGCAACCTGGAGAGACCCTGCATAAGTATATCCAGCGCTTCGACAATGTTCACCTCAAGATCCCCAAGGTGTTGGACGAGGCCATCTTCTCAGCATTCACTGATGGCATCCGCGATGTCAAGATGAAGGAGGAGCTCGCCATCCACGAGGATCTCTGCACCGCTCTGGAGATGTTCAACATGGCGAACAAGTGTGCGAGGGCTGAGGAGGGACGCCTCTCCCTCCTCGAGCTCCCCAATGCTGATCAAGAAGTCAAGAAGGCCAAGACCAAGGACGTGAAGCACAAGGGACCGGCCGTGCTTGCGGCCAAACCAGAAACGAAGCGCGGCTGCGACCACTCCGAGTCATCCAAGAGCAACCGGCCATTCTGCGTCTTCCACAACATTCACAGCCACAACACCAATGACCGTCAGGAGCTCAGGGCCCTCCGTGACGGGCGCCTTGGTCGACGCCCTGAGCATAACTATTGAGGCTACCGTCGTGGAGGCGGTCGAGGTGGAGGACGCTGGGACGGACGTGACCACCGTCAGGAGTGGCGCGACCACCCTCGTGAGGACCGCTGGGAAGGCCAGCCTCGCGAGGGCGCCTGGAGGGAGCAGCCTCGTAAGGAGCGCCTTCAGGGCAACGGGGACCTGCCTACTCTACCTCCACCACCAAGAAGGAACGAGGATCACCACCAGGACGAGGGGGCTGGGGGCTTCCAGGAGCCTCGAGTCGTTGCCTGCATCTTGGGCGGCTCACAAGCCCCAGCTTCCCACCGCATCTTCAAGTAGTTCACGCGTGAGGTGAACGCGGCACTCCCAAAGCCCGAAGCAACTCTCCCTCTCAGGTGGTCCAAGTGCGCCATCACCTTCAGCTCCTCAGACCACCTCAAGTGCGCGGCACTGCTGGCATGCTCCCTATGCTTTGTTCCCCCGTCATCAGCAACGTGGTCGTCACTGACACTCTCATCGATGGCGGAGCAGGGCACAATGTCCTATCTGTTCAGACGTTCGACAGGCTCCAAGTGCCATACAACCAGCTTCACCCGACCAAGCGATTTTCAGGAGACGGTTCTACACACCCGATAGGGCAGGTTCACCTCCCTGTCACCTTTGGCGAGCGCAATAACTACCACACAGAGCTCATCGACTTCGATGTCGCCGACATCCGCCTGCCCTACAACGCCATCCTAGGGTACCCAGCACTGGCCAAGTTCATGGTAGTTACGCACCACGGCTACAACGTCCTCAAGATGCTAGGAAGCGGCGGCATCATCACGATCGCGTGCCAAGAGAAGGATGCGGTGTGCTCCCTCGAGCGCGCCTTTCAGGCTGAAGCGGTCGAGAACCCTGAAGACGAGGGCTGCGCCCTCCCTCCTGAGGTCGCGCCCAAGACAAATAAGTTGTAGCTAGGACAGGGATCTCGTGATGGAGCATCACTCGAGGACGTCGCGCTGAGCCTCGCGTCTCCGGACACGACACCTTCACCCATCGCATAGGAAGGTGCGCCCGGCACCCCTCTCAGACTGGGCTCGGGGGCTCTCCTCGGGAGGGCCTCAGACCTAGCCAGGGTCACGAGGGAGGCGCTGGGGCACCATGGCGCTCTTCAGAGCATGCTTCCCAGGAGAAGGCAGCAGGTGTGATGCACCAGGCATTCAGGAGTTCATCAGCAAGGCAATCGAGGAGATTCAAGAAGCAAGGGTTCTGCAAGGCGATCGTCGCCTGCCACGAGGCACGGCTCACTGCCCCGGCAAGGGTAAGGCGTTCTGTGTCTGCATCGAAATCCCCAGGCTCAACCGGGCCGCGTCTCAGCAGCTCAGGTGGCCGTCTCGTGTCGGCCGATGCGAGGGTCCACCTCACAGCTATGTTCGCATGCCTTTCGGCTTGCCGAGCGCGACTGTGGTGTTCCAGCGCTGCACGAGGGATGCCCTGACGGCTTGCGAGGCCAGGCATCAGGCAAAAGCAAGACGGAGGAGAGATGACCAAGGGGCTCTGCCTCTCCCTGACATTTATAGCCAAGGGAGGCCAACTGCCGGCCTCCACAACCTCGTGCCACCATGACCTTCTGCATGCCGCATCGTGCCGTCAAGTCAAGCAGTTGCCGAGGCAGCATGGGGAAGCGGAGTCACCCACGTCCCATCAATCTCCACGTGTCATCAAGGCCGCATGCGGTTACGGCCCGCGGTGCTCCGCACTTGTCCTTTGGCTTCGCCTGGAAGCCAAGTCCAAGCGTGCCTTGGGCCCCGGGGCTACTGTCGGCGTCCTGGATATGGGGGTATCCAACCCTGCCTGCATGCGGCCCACCACATGGCTCCATCGACGGCCTGGTACAACCCACCTTTAGCATCAATAGCTCAAGACCCTCACGAGGGGCCAAGCCTCACGAGGCACACAACGCCAAGACCCCCGAGGGGATCAGCCTCCTGAGGCTAGCTTCTGAGGGGCGGAGAGTTCTACGGAAGGTTTACCTCATGAGGCTCAGCTGACATGAGCCAGGACGACCAAGGCTAGGCAGGCGCCAGGCGGGCACCAGGCGGGCGGAGAGCGCAGGTTTCCTCTTCGGTGCAAAGGAGGCAAGCCACAGGTGCGGAGTCCCGAGTAATCAACCAAAGGTTTCCATTCTGGTGCAACAAGACCAAGATCGCTAGGACGGCAGGACGGATGTCATCGACGAGCCCACCGCAGCGTCATGACCAGAGGCTTTTTGCAGGCGAAGACTACTTTTGTCAGGATAAGTTGTACTACTTGTCCCCTTTCAAATCCGGCGGTTGTGGGATCCCTTCCCGCCAACATTTGGGAAGAGGACCAAGGCCACTATAAATAGGACTAGCCACAATGTTCAAAAAAATAGGACTAGCCACCACTTGAAATGAGCGATCGGTCCCACCGAGTTTGCCTTATTTGGGTGAGGAAGATGAGCTTCCGTTGAGGACGACTTCGTTTCAAGAAGGGGAGGATGATGAGGACATCAATAAAATTGTTACACCCCCAACCCCTACTGCTACATATACTGGACCAATTACTAGAGCTCGCGCACGCCAAATTATCAGGTACTTTCGTTTCTTGGTAATGATTCTAATGTTCATGAGAATATGATGCTGCCTAAATTGGATACATTTGTTTTGCTTACAAATGAAGGGCCTAGCTTGGAGAAGGATGAACATTGGAGCAAGAACAAGCATGGAGATGATGGCATCTGCAAGGGGAACAAGAACGGAGTTACATGTGATGATTTCAGGACTTTGAAGCCACCATAATGAGTGCATAAAGCCTTGGACAAAATATACAAGATGCCACTTCATAAATTTTGTCCAGAGGCTATTCTAG
The DNA here is from genome assembly GCF_018294505.1 of Triticum aestivum. NCBI lineage: Eukaryota > Viridiplantae > Streptophyta > Magnoliopsida > Poales > Poaceae > Triticum > Triticum aestivum. The sequence goes on from NC_057804.1 coordinate 245,545,918, forward strand.
GTGCTGCGTCACCTTATTATTGGGCCAGGCCCATGTAATTTCGAAATACATGAGTATGGGCTATTTTCAGAGTCCGTATGTGTGGGGAAACAAGAGATAGGGTTAGTTTCGGACCCCTCCACCAAGGGCCACGAAATTCACCCCCTCTTCCTCCATATATACAGCCCTTAGGGCACCGTTTAGACTTTGGGTTTTGTTTAGATTAAAGTTCGCGATAGCTGCAACTTCGCGTACTTCGTTTGTGTTCAATGACCAGACAAAAGATGTCTCAGAACCCCACCTTGATTAATAAAGCTTTCATCTTATATTCTCAATATCCAGATTGCAATCTCAGTTTCTTGCTTGTTCTTCGTTTGCTCGCAGGAAACAGACCCTCGTGGTCAGGTTGATCATGCTCCGGCGTGGTCAATAACCTCTCGGAGTTGGTTTAGCGATTGCTAAGGCGCGACGTCCTCGCATGTTCATAGTCGGATCGTCAAAGTCGACTTCCACCAAAGCGATATCCATCATCTCATCGAAAGACGGGACACCTTTGCCTCTATCATCATGTGTTGAGACCAAGACATTCCAATTCAACAACAAGAATCTTGATCCATAGCCTTCCCCAAGTTGCTTTCCACTCAAATCAACTTTCCACCATATCGAAATCTGTGTGAGAGAGTTGAGTGTTGGGGAGACTATCATTTGAAGCACAAGAGCAAGGGGTTCATCATCAACACACCATCTATTTCCTTTTGGAGAGTGGTGTCTCCTAGATTGGTTAGGTGTCACTTGGGAGCCTCCGTCAAGATTGTGGAGTTGAACCAAGGAGTTTGTAAGGGCAAGGAGATCGCCTACTTTGTGAACATCTACCCAAGTGAGGCAAGTCATTCGTGGGCGATGGCCAAGGTGGGATAGACAAGGTTGCTTCTTCATGGACCCTTCATGGGGGGAGCCCTCTGTGGACTGACGCAACCAGTACCCTTCATGGGATTAAGTCTCCATCGACGTGGATGTACGATATCACCACCTATCGGAACCATGCCAAAAAATTACGTGTCTACATTGCGTTTGCTCCCTCCAAACTCCTCCCCTTTACCCTCATATGCAATGATATACATTCCTCTGCTATACTCTCAGAATTGCTTGTGTAGGTTGATTGCTTGACTTGTGTTAAGTTGCTAAAATCATCCAAGACTTAAAATTAGGAAAACACTAGATTTTATTTGGTCAGGTAGTCTAATCAGCCCCCCTCTAGACATATTTTCGATGCTACAAGTGGCATCAGAGCTTTGGCCTGCATTTGCCTTGATTTCCATAGCTTTGGTGATCATAGCCTTGGTTGCACAACCTAGGAGAGTATGGCGTCTAGCGAGAGAAATTACCAATGTAGAGGTCCTTACTTTGATGGTACTAATTTTGCTAGCTGGAAGTATAAGATGAAAATGCATATTCTTGGACATAACCCCGCCATTTGGGCTATTGTGTGTACTGGTTTGCAAGGTGGATTCTTCGATGGGAGAGAACCAAATCGCGAAGCAACTGAGGAAGAATTGAAGATGCTGCATTACAACGCTCAAGCTTGTGATATCATCTTCAATGGATTGTGCCCCGAAGAATTCAACAAAATTAGTTGTCTCGAGAATTCAAAGGAAATTTGGGATACTTTGATTGATATGCACGAACATACCGAGTCCGTCAAGGAATCCAAGTTGGATGTGCTTGAAAGTCAACTTGACAAGTTCTAAATGAAGGATGGTGAAGGTGTCGCTGAAATGTACTCTAGACTTGCTCTCATCACAAATGAGATTGCCGCCTTACAAAGTGAAGAGATGACTGACAGATTCATCATCAAGAAGATCCTAAGAGACTTTGATGGAAAATATGATATCATGTGCACATTGATCCAAATGATGCCCAATTACAAAGATCTCAAACCAACAGAAGTCATTGGAAGAATTCTTGCTCATTATATGCTACTCAAGGATAAGGAAGAGCTTCACAACAAGTCTAGTGGTGCTTATAAAGCCTCATGTGATGCTCCTACCACATCAAGTGAAAAAAGTCTTCAATGAGGAATTGAGCTTAATGTTGAAGAACTTCAAAAAATTCTACAAGAGAAGCAGCAAAGAGAGAAGCTCCAAGTCAAGATCCTACCATGACAAAAGATCTTCTAGTTGTGATTGTAATTGCTACAGTTGTGGAAGACCCGGGAACTATTCCAATGAGTGTATGGCTCCCTACAAAAGAAAAGAAGATTCACATAAAAGGATAAGTAGAAGAGAACAATCACCTCCAAGAGAGAGAAGGAGTAGAGATGATCGTTATGAACGAAGAACCTCTCGCAGAAGCAAGGATTCACAAAGGTCGGATAAGTCATCAAGGAGCTACACAAAACAAAGACATCAAGCTCATGTTGGTGAATGGGTATCCAGTTCTGAATCCGGCCACCATTCCGAGAGAAGTTATCACTCCGACTCCGAATATACTAAAGATGAAGGTGTTGCCGGTCTTGTACCTGTGTCAACCAACTCCTACGACATATTTGACTCACCAAATGAAGGAATTGGAAGATACTTCATGGCTAAAGGCCCATAGGTATCACACCCTGAGTATATTGATTTCAATAGTGATGAAGATGATCTACTAGGTGATGATGAGTTACTTGTTGATAATGCTAGTGATGAAAACTATGATGAAATTGCTATTAATCATGCTAATCAAGATGAAACGAATGACAATGGTAAGAAGGATATTGAGCGTCTAACTAAAGAACTAAACACTCTTAAGTTAGCTCATAAAACTACTTTAGAACATCATTGAGAACTTTTAAAAACTCATGAGAATCTACGGCTCGAGAAGCTCAACCTAGAGCAAGAGCATGATTTTTTAAAGGCAATCAATTATGATCTTCGGAAGAAAGATTCTTCTTACATTGCCAAGCGTTTACTCTTGTCTACTTAAATGCCACAAGTAAAATCTAGCAACAAGAGTAAGAAAGATTTTTCTTCTAGTAGTAACAATAATCGTGCTAAATCCAATATTGTTGCTTCTGGTAGTTCTCTTGATTCCACTAATGATTCTCTTAGCCAAGTTACACTTGAGCAAGGAAATAGCTTATTTGAAGGGAATTATAGAGAAAGGTATTTACAAGATCCTTGCCGGAAGTAAGCAACTTGAGGAAATTGTATGCAAGCAAGGAAGGCACCGAAAGAATCAAGGTTTTGGCTTTGAACGAAAGTTCAATGCCAAAGGAGTTGAGTGGTAAGAAGATCAATACCCCAAGATGAGGTTTGTTCCTCAGCAAGAGAAGTATGATCCTACTTCCTTCAAGGGGACACAATCTCAAGATGATCTTCCACCACAAGACCACAAGCTAAAAGGCAAGGACAAGCTTCAAGAGGAGATTGATGCATTTGAATAAGCTCCAAAGGCCTTGGTCAAATGGGTTACCAAGACTACTTCAAGTTCTACTTCATCAAGTAAATCTACAACCCCAAGGATTCCCATCAAGATGATGTGGATCCCGAAGAAGAAAAACTAGAGAGTTCTTGAGGGTGACTACGCCAACATAATTCACTCATATTCATATTGGCAAGGACAAGTGCAATCAACTTCCACATCTTGCACTAGTTCAAGGAGTCACAAACCCTCTTGTTAGTAAGTCAAGGGACAAGGTAACCTAATGCTTTCATGGACATCATCATGTGTGCACTTCACTCTATGTCTATGGATATCCTTGTTTGTTCCTTGTGGGACTAACCCATGTAGGTATTGAAAGTGCAACTCACTCCAATGGATTGCTCCAAATGATCCACATCCACATTGCGCATCCACATCTCCAACATCTACATGAAGTCATCATCGAAAAAACCCAAGGTTAATTCATCCCTCCAAAAGGGGATATCATATCTATGGGGAGCAATACTCTAAGAATTGAGCTAAAGCAACTCTAATAGTGTGGACACAAAAATGCTTTATGTAAAAGTGGTAACCACACTTGTGCTTACACAATGAGTATGACCTATGATCAAATGTTCTCATTTGGCTTCTAAGTCAATATACTCATATGTAGATGACCTTGTCACTGCCAATTGCTTGATAGATGCTAGAGTGTTTGTGCATGCTTTGCTACATATTTCATTTTCTATCTTATTGTGTGAGCATGTTGGTTGCATAATTTTCTTTATTCGAGAACATCCATTTGTTGCTTTGATCATTTGGCTTTTTCTTTTGCCAAATGGATGGACAAGAATGACTAAGTACTCCCTCTAGCTATCTATACTTTTCTCGTCTCAAACTCTATTCATGCTACATCACAAAGTTTGATCAAGTCAGATTCAATCCCTCTGGGTGAGGAGCACTGGGAGCCACCGATTTGTCATAGACTTAAACATCCAAAACCTCTTAATGCATTTTGGTCTGACCGATTCATCCATTTTGGTCATACCGAGTTCATTGAGTTGATCTAGGTTTCAATCTTGGTGCAACCGATTTGAACTTTTTGGTCTCACCGAGTTGTAGTAATCGCTTGCAATTCTGCATCTCGGTGCCACCAAGTTTTTGAACTCGGTCACAACGACAGGGTCTGGATATATATATACCCACGGTCCAAATTTTGGAAATTTCTTCGAAACCCTCAAAATGCTAAGGACACATATTGGCAAAACCTCAAGGCTCTTCATTTTCATTTTAGTGATCCAAGATCACACTGAGTCGATAGGATAACCCAATACTATTAAAAGGGGATGAGGTGTTGCTTAATGGCTTGCTTGCTCAAAATGCTTAGTGATATGCTCCAAAAGCCCTCAACCACTTTCTCATTTCCACATATATCCTAAACCTAAAGTCAAACTCGGCCCCACCAATTCGATCTATCTGGCGCCACTGAGTTCACTTGACATAGCCATAGCCAGAAACCCTAATCAGTTTGGTCTCACCGATACGGATGTCGGTCTCACCGAGATGGGCTTGCAATCTCTCTATTTCCCTTTCTAACGTTTCAGTCTAACCGAGATGAGCTATCGGTCTGACCCGAGTTCGTAGTGCAAACTCTCTGATTCCTTCTCATAACATTTCGGTCTCACCGAAATGAGTGATCGGTCCCATCGAGTTTGCTTGACACCGAGTTCATGTGATCGGTCTCACCAAGATGAGGTTTTGCCCTGACCCTAGCGCATCGATCTCATCGAGTTGGTATTGTCGGTCCCACCAAAAATCCTAGCATTCACATTTTGAACCAGGTCGGTTTCACCGAGTTTCACTATTCGGTTCCACCGAGTTTGGTAAATTGTGCGTTACGGTTAGATTTTGTGTGGTGGCTATATATACCCCCACCCCCTTCTCCATTTGAGACAGAGCCATCAGAACATGCCTACACTTCCGCTACTCATTTTCTGAGAGAGAACCACCTACTCATGTGTTGAGACCAAGACATTCCAATCCAACCACAAGAATCTTGATCTCTAGCCTTCCCCAAGTTGCTTTCCACTCAAATCATCATTCCACCATATCCAAATCTGTGAGAGAGTTGAGTGTTAGGGAGACTATCATTTGAAACACAAGAGCAAGGGGTTCATCATCAACACACCATCTATTACCTTTTGGAGAGTGGTTTCTCCTAGATAGGTTAGGTGTCACTTGGGAGCCTCCGTCAAGATTGTGGAGTTGAACCAAGGATTTTTATGCTGAGCATCCCTTGCTCATCCCCATGGACTCTACTACAACTCGTCAAGCACCTCGAGGACCGATGACAAGAGCACGTGCACGCACCGTCAAACCCGAGGTTAACTCATTCCGCTTCGAGTTTCATTCGGATTCACTCGAGAGTCGGATTCTACCTCATATGGAAACTCTATGCACTCGTAGGTACAAAGAACAGGAACATGAAGAGGCGAGGACGGAGGCACAAGCACATGAAGAGCAGAAGGAGGGAGAAGAGCGAGGGAAGCACGAAGCTACGAAGAAGAAGGGTGAAGAGGGAGAAGCCCTGAGCCTCATATATGATGAGTTGCTACAATTTCCATGTGAGGAGAGCCACCACCACCACAACTTGAGTGATTTGAGTGACTCCACCATATGTGATATTGAGCGCACCTACCTTGAGGGAGTGAGTGAGCCACCACCACATAGAGTGTGAGGTAGTTGATAGGGCATGTGAGGCCATTTCGATTTCTAACAACTTAACCTCTACCTCTTTTGTGTCTTCTCATTTGGTGCGAGGTCCCATTTATGATGACGCGCCAATCCTCGACGACTTCGTCCTTTCTTTGGACAAGACATGCCATGGTGGAATATGATGCACCCCCCACATGGTTCCATCAAGATGAAGATGATGACCACCATTTGGTCTTTGCCACCTCGCCTACACCACTTGAGTGGAATGAACAAGGTAACATAGGTGAAGGTGATGCTCTTGTCCCATTAGTGGAAATTCTTGACATTGATTGCTTGCATGATGTTGATCCACCTATTGGCATGCTTCATTCTAGTTCAACTTCCCCATGCGATGATTTACCCATTTACGATGAGTTTGATGATTGCCACGTGGAGTCTATTAGTTGTGATGCCATGTTACATAGGATTTCTTGTGATAATTCTCTTGGTCACATCATGTTTGATAATCCGCTTGACTTGTCATATGCTATGCATGAGATCAATCATATGTCTTATGTGCAATCTCATCTTAGTGACTATGCATATGCCATCAACATGATAGAGGCAAAGGTGTCCTGTCTTTTGATGTGATGGTGGCTTTCATTTCGGTGGAAGTCAACATTGACGATCTGACTACGAACGTGCGAGGACGTCGCACCTTAGCAATCGCTAAACCAACTCCGAGAGGTTATTGACCACGCCGGAGCACGATCAACCTGACCACGAAGGTCTATTTCCTGCAGGCAAACAAAGAACAAGCAAGAAACTAAGATTGCAATCTGGATATTGCGAATATAAGAGGAAAGCTTTATTGATCAAGGTGGGGTTCTGTGACGCCTTTGTCTAGTTGTTTAACACAAATGAAGTATGTGAAGTTGCAGCTATGACGAACTTTAGTCTAAACAAGACCCAAAGTCTAAAAGGTGCCCTAAGGGTTGTATATATGGAGGAAGAGGGGGTAAATTTCGTGGCCCTTGGTGGAGGGGTCCAAAACTAACCCTATCTCTTGTTTCCCCACACATACGAACTCTAAAAATAGCCTATACTTATGTATTTCGAAATTACATGGGCCTGGCCTGATAATAAGGTGACGCAGCACCTAGAATAGCCTCTGGACAAAATTTATGAAGTGACATCTTGTATATTTCGTCCAAGGCTTCATGCACTCATTATGGTGGCTTCAAAGGCCTGAAATCATCACTTGTAACTCCGTTCTGGTTCCCCTTGCGCATGCCATCATCTCCATGCTTGTTCTTGCTCCAATGTTCATCCTTCTCCAAGCTAGGCCCTTCATTTGTAAACAAAACAAATGTATCCAATTTAGGCAGCATCATATTCTCATGAACATTAAAATAATTACCAAGAAACGAAAGTACCTGATAATTTATTTGGCGTGCGCGAGCTCTAGTAATTGGTCTAGTATATGTAGCAGTAGGGGCTGTGGGTGTAACAATTGTATAGATGTCCTCATCACAACATAAACCCAATTTGCACATATGGCATAGATGACAAGCCCATGGTTATTGGCATTTGTTTTTCTTGTGATTATATTGATATGCTTCCTTTGCATCATTTATCTCATATGCCATGCCATGACCACCTAGCTTCGGATATGCATTGTTTTGGATGTTCTCCATTTTCTCCATATGATGTTTCCACTACTGCTCATGAGGACACCCCCATAGTTTCCTCATACATTTTAGGAGACTTTGATTCATCCTATCCATTGCACGATCCCAATAATTGTGTGCACAATATGCTTCCCATGAATAAACATGCTATTGATGTGCCATATACTTCTATGCTCAATTTGCATCCCCATCATGTCATACACAATAACTATTCTTTCATGATGGATGACATGTTCTTATACCATGCATCAAATTTCTTTGAGAGATGCTTATCTTGTGCTAACTCACAAGTGCACATACACATCATGATGGATGATGTGTACATTTACCACGCGCACAATTTCTATGGTTTGTGTTTCTTTTGTGTAGGCACCCATGAATACTTGTCAACCTCACAATCCCATGAGTTGACAAAACGAGCTCTCGATAGCAACGATGACTTGGGATCACATGGATTGCCTTTCCCACCGCTCCCATCACACAAAGACTTCGCACATTTCTTCTACATGGCTCTCACATGGTTATGGGTTATCGTACATTACATCTTATATGCCCATCTTGCCATGTTCACTTTGCATGATATGCTCATTACTATGCCTTTGCCATGCATTTGTGACCCATGCTTTGCATTACACATGATGATTGACTCTACTACTTGTATGTGTATTTGCAAGCTTGGTGGAGATATTGCTTGTTATTACCATGTTTGCTATGATCCCCAAGACTATGATGATCTCTTGCTTTGTAATCGTGCTTGTGACATGCCATGTGCACTGACTATGCCTACTATTTGCTCTCATGACTTGATTGCCTCGCACATGTTGCAAAATTGCTATATCATTTGTGTTGAGTGCCTCACTTTCTTCACCACACCATATGCACATTATGCTTGGATTGTCTTGCACTTGTCCAATGTGTTTAGATATTTCATTTCTCTTGGTGTTGTGGACGACTCTTATGCCTACCATAGACCGTTCATTGAGAGTCTTATGCATGCTTGCTATGGGCTTGAGGTAGATGCTTATTCTCATGTCCACCCTATTATCACCTTTTCCTCACCTTTGCATGCTTGTTTCCATGATGCTTTTCAATGTGCTCAATTTAGATTCTTACATTCCATGCCACACTTCTTTGTGAAACCATATGCTATGCTTGATGACAACACTTGTTGGGTGAATCACCTCTCGAATGCTTGGTTTTGCTTTAACGCCAATCACATTTGTTTTTCCAAGTGCTTGTTATCTTTGCTCCTTTTGAAGGAACTACAAGACGGTGCGACATCGGCGAGTGACCATTTCGAGGTTGACGATGATGAATGCTTGGTGGTTGTCCACTCCTACACGGCGACACACTCTCTTTCCCATGGTGATGAAGATAACGATCCGTGGACGGATCTCTCCCAAGGGGGGGGGGAGATGATGCGGAGCATACCTCGCTCATCCCCATGGACTCTACTACAACTCGTCAAGCACCTCGAGGACCAATAACAAGAGCACGTGCACGCACCGTCAAACCCGAGGTTAACTCATTCTGCTTCGAGTTTCATTCGGATTCACTCGAGAGTCGGATTCTACCTCATATGGAAACTCTATGCACTCGTAGGTACCAAGAACAAGACCGTGATGAGGCGAGGACAGAGGCACAAGCACATGAAGAGCAGAAGGAGGGAGAAGAGCGAGGGAAGCGCGAAGCTACGAAGAAGAAGGGTGAAGAGGGAGAAGCCCTGAGCCTCCCGGGTGCCTGGCCAGGAAGGCCCCGGGTGCCCGGCCCCTTGCTGGCGCTGGCGCTGGCCGCCCGGATGCCCGGCCCCGCTGCTGGGACCATCCCAGCCTGCCTGGGTGCCCAGGCCACCAACCCCGGGTGTCTGGCCCCTCCCCCGCGCCAGCCTAGCCCACTCCGGGTGCCCGGCCCTGCCGCCCCGGGTGCCCGGGTGTAACGCCCTCGATGCGGCTATAGCTCCCACGTGTCGAGGCACGACTTAGAGGCATAACCGCATTGAAAGCAATGTCGCAAGTCAGGCAATCATTACAACATCCCATGTAATATATAATAAAAGGGGGAGATAACATAGTTGGCTTACACTTGCCACGTCACATCAGAGTACATAAATAACATCCATCAAACAAGCACTCATGGCCCGACTACGGCGCCAAAATAGAAAAGACCCCAACATGCGACAAGGTCCTGAATCGACAACCCCAACTAGGCACCACTACTGATCATCTGGAAAGGACACGTAGTATCGCTGAGAGTCCTCGTCGAACTCCCACCTGAGCTCGTAATGGTCAACTGGAGCAGAATCACCTGGACCTGCATCTGGAGTTGTAGTATCTGTGAGCCACAGGGACTCAGCAATCTCACACCCACGCGATCAAGACTATTTAAGCTCATAGGAATGGATAATGCAAATATATGTGGAGCTGCAGCAAGCGACTAGCATATGTGGTGGCTAACTTATACGCAAGAGAGAGCGAGAAGAGAAGGCGAAGCACGAGCGAGAAGCTAAAGGAACATCCTGCGCAAGCATAACTCCAACACCGTGTCCACTTCCCGGACTCCACCGAGAAGGGGCCATCACGGTAACACACACGGTTGATTCATTTTAATTAAGTTTAGTTCAAGTGATCTACAACCGGACGTTAACAAACTCCCATCTGCCCATAACCGCGGGCACGGCTTTCGAAAGATCAATCCCTGCAGGGGGGTCCCAACTTAGCCCATAACAAGCTCTCACGGTGAACGAAGGAATAGACCTCCACCCAAGACACACCGATCAGACTCGGTATCTCGGTACAACAAGATGATTCGACAGGTTAAAACAAGTCCAGCAACACCGCCCGAATGTGCCGACAAATCCCGATAGGAGCTGCACATATCTCTTTCTCAGGGCACGCTCGGATAGGTCAAGCTACGAGTAAAACCAAACCTCAAGTTTCCCCGAGGTGGCCCCGCAGGCTGCCTGGTTCGGACCAACACTCAGAGGAGCACTGGCCCGGGGGGGTTAAAATAAGATGACCCTCGGGCTCCGGAAACCCAAGGGAAAAAAAGGCTAGGTGGCAAATGGTAAAACCAATGTTGGGCATTGCTGGAAAAGCTTTAATCAAGGCGAACTATCAAGGGGTTCCCATTATAGCCCAACCGCGTAAGGGACGCACAATCCGGGAACATAACACCGATATGACGGAAACTAGGGCGGCAAGAGTGGAACAAAACACTAGGCGAGAGGCCGAGCCTTCCACCCTTTACCAAGTATATAGATGCATTAAGATAACATAGCAATATAATGATATCCCAACAAGTAAATAAATGTTCCAACAAGGAACAGCTCCAATCTTCACCTGCAACTAACAACGCTATAAGAAGGGCTGAGCAAAGCGGTAACATAGCCAATCAACGGTTTGCTAGGACAATGGTGGGTTAGAGGTTCAACATGGCAATTGGGAGGCTGACAAGCAAAAGGTAGGCATCGTAGCAGTGGCAAAGCAAAAGAGCGAGCAAACTAGCATAGCAAAGATAGTAGTGATTTCAAGGGTATGATCATCTTGCCTGCACAGTTGTCAGAGTTGACTGGATCCTCACAAGCAAACTCAGCGGGCTCCTCGGTAGCGAACTCGTCTCCCGGCTCTACCCAACAAGACAAACAAGCAACAAGGATACAATCAACCACGGGCAAGACCAAGCAATATGATGAACTGACGATATGCTATGCGGGATGCGATGCGGGATGCAAAATGCAAGATATGACAGGAAATGCATGAACCTGGCCTCAACTTGGAAAACCAAGTGTGCCACTGGATAGAGGGGATGAAATCGATTGAAAACGATATAAAGATCATTGGAATCGGAGTTACGGTTTGGAAATGGCAAGCGTTTTAAGATATGACACCGGTCTGCGATTTACAGCAAGTAGGCATCTAAATGCAACGAAAAGAACATGCTACAGCCACCAAACATGAAAACAAAATACATAGCAGTGATGTACACAAGATGGTTGACAAAACACTAGCACTGAGCCATAGGCAAATTCATCCATTAAGAGGTTCCAACAAGCATGGCTAAAACGCAAACGCAAAACAGATTTCAGACTTAGTGAAATTAACACTAGTCTGAAATTTCAGATCACGATGCTCTCTTCGGAGCAGCAAAACAACATGGTAGAAAACTGAACATGACAAGTAAGAACATGGCATGGAGCTACTCAACAAGCTTAATAAAACACCCAAAGTGACCTGGGGCCAAAAGGGTTCACAAAATACTCTACCGAGCTCACGAACATCGCTCGAACACAATCAGTTTTCAGACTTAGTGAAAACTGAGACATGCTGAAATTTAACTCACGAAGGCATGTATACGAGCTCGATGCACTCGCTACGGTGCAAGTCATGGCAAGGAAAGCATATAACCAGCAAGAAGGCACAAAGTGCTAGCTACACATGGCAAGAACGAAGGCATAGCATGCATGGAACACTAACGGTAGCATCGGCAAAATCGCAAACAAGTAGACGATCTGCCCAGATTAACAACGAAGCAAAAGTTGAGCTCGATTGAGTCAACCTAGAGCACTCCACAAATGCAAACAAAGACATGGATGGATAGAGCATAACTTAGATATCAAAACTCCCTTACTGATCATCCTCAAAAGAGGCGCGGATCACTAGGAAACAAGCTGGACATATAGCATCATGAACTAAAATATCCCAGACTTAGTGAAAATCACTAAGTCCCTGAAATCTGCAATCTCAGGTACCTCTCTTCGCAAGCTTGCACAGGACAACACACACATCCTAAAAATGCATGGGTGGCACCTCTGGAAAGAAGACAAAATGCTTAACAATTCATCCCAAAGGGGCACAGGCATATCATGCACGAATTAAATATAGCAAAAATGACAAAAGTGCATGATGAACTAACGGATCTGCAATCTAACTCACGAAGCCTCCTTCTAACAGCATTTTGGATATCAAGATGACC